>NW_003519434.1:76030-82995 GCF_000190715.1 Dictyostelium purpureum | reverse complement strand
TTTAAAATTGCCCATTTCAAAGTGTTACACCTTAAATATTTTATCCTTAGATAAAATAAAACTATTTTTTAGATATTTTTAATTCTTTTATTTTATAAAATAAAAAAAAATAAAAAAAGTAAATAATATTTATAAAAAAAAAATTGAGCACATAAAACTAACTTTATTTTTTTTTTTTATGTTGTATTTTTTAAAAAAGATGGAGCAAGAAATTCAAATAGATAATAATAATATAGAGAATCTACAACAACAATATCATAGTACAGGTACCAATCCAGATATTATGTTTGGTTTAGGAACAGATATTATAAATAAAGATATGTGGTGGAAATTATTATACACAATGTTCACTATAACAGCTATAGGATATTTAATGGCAAAAAGAACATCTAATAGGATATTTGTAATGGTCAAACCAGTACCAGTTGTAATTTTAGGATATATAGTTTTATTATGGTGTTCAATTCATCACAAAACAGGCACACAACAAGTTTTAAATGATGCTCTTCATTTAATAGTTCCACACAATCCTACCCAATACGCAGTATATATTTCAGTTGGTCTTTTCTTATCAGCAATTGGCGATTTTTTCCTTCTCTATAAAAGATTTTTCATTCATGGTGTTTTCTTTTTCTTGATTGCTCACATTAGTTTTATTTTTGCTTTCACCTCATCCGATCAATTCTTTACACCAATAGTTATAGGTCTTTTAGTTGGTATAGTGTTATTTTTTGCCTTTATGTTTTTAGCCAAAGTCTTCCCATTATTCTCAAAGATGGGAATCTCCCGTTCATTAGCCGTAGCTTTATTCTTTTATACAAGTGTAATTGTAGCAATGTGTTATACCGCTTCCGTCAGATCAATCACAAAACTCTTAACTTTAATAATTTCAAATAATACAGCAGATATCACTTCAAAACTTTTCACATCAATGACTTTTTACGCTTCAATTGGTGCCATTGGTGCTGTATTATTCTTTATCTCTGACATGATGATTTTGGTAAGAGAGGTTAATTTATTATCAAACAATAACGTTAGCAAGGTCAGAAAGGTTTTAGGTCACGGCGATCTTGGAATGATAGTTTATTGGTTGGGTCAATTTTGTATTGCCTTATCAGTATCCCACTAAATTTTATATAAAACATTTATTTAATAAAAAATAAAAAAATAAAAAACAAAAATTTTAAAAAAAATAAAAAAAATAAAAATTTTAAACTAATTTTTGATCGCTGTGTGTTAATTTTCTTTTTCTTTTTCCAATTTTTTTTTTTAAATGTATTTAAATTAAAAATAATTATTTTTATTGTTAAGTTTGTGTTAATTTTTCATTTAATTTAAAACATTATAAGATCAACATATAAATAAGATGGAAATTAAATTTGTTAGTAAAGAAATAGATAATAGCTTTAGATGTAAAAAATGTAATAAATCATTTTTGAACACCAATAATATAAAAAAAGACGGCAATGATTTAAAACAATGCTATAATGTAAATATAATATAATTATTTTTATTATTTGATAAATAATATAATGTACTAATCCCTTTTATTGAAATTAATGATCATAATATAGCTTATAATAATACAGAGGCTCCATGTGATCTCTGTAAAGCCCCTGTTCTAAATTCTGATAAAAAATCCCATGAAGAAAATTATTGCCCAAAAAAAAAAATAAGTTGCCAATATTGTAATAAATCATTGAAAAGAGAAAAAAAAGAAAAACATTTGGCCTCTAAATGCCCCAAAGTAAAAGAAAAATGTATTTTTAATGGCTGTAATGTAGAAAAAACAAGGGAAGAAATGAAATTACACAAGGAAAGTTTTTCGGAACATATCAGTCTCATTAATGAAATGTCTAATTCACTGGAAGAAACAAAAAAAAAACAGGAAAGTCATTCGGAGCAAATCAACTCATTATATAGAAAATCTGATTTTCTGGAAAAAATGTTGAAAAATAACCAGTTTGAAATGGAAAAATTTATAAACAGATTTAGTCCACTGGAAGAAAAACCTGTTTGTAATTTGACAATTTTGAACAGTTTTAACAAATCATAAATAAAAAACAATGTTTATTTACATTTTTATTTCAACTTTTGATATAACATAACAATTATTTTTTTATTTATTTTTTTTTGTTTCAACAGTTGGTTGCTCTATCGACTTTTCGTATTCTGTAACCTCCTGATTATATTGTTTTAATTCTTTTTTTAATTGTTTAAAATTATGGACTAAAAATAACAAACAAACAAATATATTATTAGTAAATTAAAATAACTATTATAAACCCCTATATATATATTACCTAAAAAACCTATAGCTATAAATATAATACTAAATAAAATACCAAAAATAATTGGATGGTCATTAACAGCTAAAACTAATAAATCTTTAAATGGTGGTTGTTCACCACACGATCCTTTTGTCATATTTTATAAAAATAAAATTACAAAACTGAGAAATATATAATAAAATATTCTCAAAAAAAAATAAAAAAATAAAAAAAATAAAAATAAATAAATAATACACAAAAGAGATTTAATAAAAAAAAATTTCTTTATAATTTATTTATATAAAAAAAAGAAAAAAAAAGAAAAATATTTTTTAAATAAAAAAAATTAATTTAATTTTTTCAAAAAAAAATAAAAAAATAAAAAAAAAACGAAAAAAAAAGGATTTTTTATTTTATTTTTAAATAACAATACAGTGTATATATATATAAATATAAATCATGCCATTAATAGTATTAAGTGGAATACCATCAAGTGGTAAATCTCAAAGAGCTAAAGATTTATATGACCATTTTACCCAAATGGGTAAAAAAGTTGTAATAATATCAGAAGAGACATTATTAATAAATAAAAATGAAGGTTATAAAGATTCATTAACAGAAAAGATGACAAGAGGCTCATTAAAAGCTGCAATTGAAAGAAATTTAAATAAAGAAACTGTTGTCATTTCCGACTCATTAAATTATATTAAAGGTTATAGATACGAATTATTTTGTATTGCAAGAGCTGCTGGTACAAGATTATTAGTTGTACGTATATTGTTATTAAAATAACAAAAGAATTGTATTTATAAATATACTAATACTGTTTTTTTTACATATTAGATCTATTGTGACACACCAAGAGATGTTTCAAAACAATGGAATTCACAAAGAGATAGTTCTGTTGCATTTTCAGATAATTTATTAGAGGAATTAACAAATAGATTTGAAGTTCCAAACCCTAAGAATAGATGGGACTCACCACTTTTCACATTGGAACCACAACATTCACTTCCATTTGATTTATTATATAAAACCCTATTCGAAGTACAAGAATTAAAACCAAACTATGCAACACAACCAGTAAGTGGTAGTTTACTTTAATAATAACTTTATAATAGTAGTTACTAATAGTTTTCATTTTTTAGCAAGCATTATCACCAGCAAATTTTGTACATGAATTAGAATCAAAAACACAAGAGATTACAAATGTTATTCAAGATGCACTTCAATCATCCATGGTAGGTGATCGTATTAAGGTACCAGGTTCAGAAAAAAGAGTTATCATTCATAGTAAATTAAATTTAGCAGAATTAAGAATCCAAAGAAGACAATTTTACAAATTTGCACAATTACACCCACCACAAACCCATCAAATTGCTGATTCTTTTGTCGACTTTTTAAATTCAAGTGCAAATTAATACAACAACAATAAATAAATTAAAATAATCTATATAAAAGAAAAGAAATAAAAATTTTATGTTTTTATTTTATATTTTTATTATTTATTAAATATGTATATATCTTTTATTAATTATTATATTTTTTTTATTTTTTTTTATTTTTTTTATTTTTTTTCATTTTTTAATTTTTAATTTTTTTTCATTATTTTTTTTTATAATTTATTTTTAACTTCAAATTTTATATTTTTAAAATGGAATCATATAAAATGTAATTTATTATAATAATACATAATATATATATTTATATATGTATACCAATACTAATAACCATTTTTATTAATTAGTTTAGTTTGTGGTGACATAGGAGGTAATTTCCAACAATTATATAAAAGAGTAGCAACGGTCAATAAAAGTAATGGACCATTTCATTTACTATTATGTGTAGGTGCATTTTTCGAACCATTTTCAGCATCACATGATTCAAATCAAAGTGAACAAAATCAAAACGACCAAGATCAAGATGGCGAACAAAATAAAATCTCATTTCCAAAAGAATTACAATCATATAAAGATGATAAGGAAGTTATACCAATACCAACTTATTTTATAGCATACACCCCAACAGATTATAAATATATCGAAAAATTTTCAAATGAAAACGGCGAAATTTGTAAAAATCTTACATACTTGGGAAAATCAGGTATTAAGGATTTAATGGGTTTAAATGTTGCATATCTATCTGGTAAAGTTGATTATCCAATTAAAGAAGAATCTAATGTATGTTTAAAATTTAAAAGAAATTACAAAAAAAATATTAAAATTAACACAATATTTTCTTTAATAATAATAATAATAGGATTCAATGACAATTATAAAAACAGATATAGAAAAATTAATAAATGATTCAAAAGATAAAAAAATAGATATATTTTTAAGCAATCAATGGGCTAGAGGAGTTTTAAATAATGTTCAATCAGGTATACCAACATTTTTAAAGACACCATACAAAATTGGTATGGACTCTATTAAAGAAGTGGTCCAATCAACCAATCCAGCATATCACTTCTCAAAAAATTCATTTTATTTCCAAAGACCACCTTATTTAAATCATTCAAATGAAACAAAAGTAACAAGATTCCTCTCCTTAGCTCCTGTTTATAATGAAAAAAAAGAAAAGGTAAATAAAACCATTCATACAAACTCTAACTTTATATTTATAGTACTAATAGTTTTTATAATATGATATCTAGTATTTATTTGCAATGAATTACCAACCAGCTAAAGAAGTTACAACAAATGATGCAACTTTAAATCCTTTTGAAAGAAGACAAAATAATAATGATAATAGCGAACAACACACACAAAAAAAACAAAGAAATACAGAAGAAACAACAACAAATTTCTTTTTTGGAAACAATGTAAATACAGAACAAGATAATCAACAAGAAAATAAAAATCAAAGAAAAAGACAACATGGTGATAATAACAATCAACAAAATAGACACCATGAAAGACATCAAAAGAAATTTCAAATGCATCAACAAAAACCAAAACCACAACAGCAAAACTGTTGGTTTTGTTTATCATCTCCAGATGTTGATAGTCATTTAGTAGTTACAATTGCAAACGATTGCTATTTAGCTTTTCCAAAGGGTGGTGTTGTAGATCATCATTTATTAATTGTATTCATCGAACATAAAGCAAACTATATATCACTAGATCAATCAGAAAAGGATGATATTAACAAGATGATAAATATATTGCGTGAATTCTTTGATAAACGTGGTCAAGATATTGTAGTTTTTGAAAGAAATTCATTTTTAAAAGGTGCTATTGCTCATGGTCATCTTCAAGTTATTCCAATTCCAAAATCACTCTCCTCCAAAGTTAAATCCAAATTTATCGAACACTCTACTGAAAATAACATGGAGTTCAAAGAGCTCCCTGAGAATGATAATGTAAGTTAAATAATAATCAATAGTCTATAAACAAACAAATATCAATTTACTAATAATGGTACCTTTATATTTTAATAGGCTTTAAACGATAAATATTTCTTGTTAATTTTACCCAATGGCGAAAAACTATATAGTACCTTACCACAAAAATCAGATTATCAATTTGGCAGAAAAGTAATGGTCGATCTTTTAGGAACCCCTGAAAAGTTAAATTGGAAAGATTGTATGGTATCAAAAGAGGAAGAAATGAATCAAACTGCGTCATTTAGAGATGAATTCCAACCATTTTATGATGAAAAAAATCCATCAAATGATGATGATGATTAAATGATTTTTCATTTAAAACAAAATAAAATAAAATAAAATAAAATATTGAAAAATACTATTTTAATAATTTAATAAATAACGAATTAAATTGTTAATAATTTTTTATTTTTTTTTGAAATATTTTTTTTTTTTTCAATTTTTTTTTAATTTTTTTTCAATTTTTTTTATTATTTCACAATAAATAACAATAATTTAATAAATCAAATGGCAATAAAATTTTTTTTACTTGTTAATATTAGAGGGAAAACAAGATTATCACAATACTATGAGTCGGTACCATTCGATGAAAGACCTACAATGGAAAGTGAAATTATAAGAAAATGTTTATCTAGAACTGAAAATCAAGTAATTAATTACTATTATCTACTATCTATTATCTATGTAATATCAAACTAACATTACTATATTCCCACAGTGTTCATTTTTAGAATTTAAAGATTACAAAGTAGTTTATAGAAAATATGCATCATTATTCTTTATTGTAGCTGTAGATGCATCAGAGAATGAATTGGCAATTTTAGAGCTTATTCATAACTATGTAGAGATTTTAGATTGTTGTTTTGAAGATGTTGTATGTATTATTTAATATTTGATAAATATAAATTTATTTTGGTACTAATATTTCTTCTTATTTATAAATTTATAGTGCGAATTAGATGTATGTAAAAAAAAAAAAAAGAAAAAAAAAAAAAAAAACAATGATATTAATATTTGATTTTAAATATAGATAATGTTTAATTTAGATAAAGCACATTTTGTCTTGGATGAAATGATTTCAAATGGTGATGTTATAGAATGTTCAAAACAACAGATTTTAGAATTTGTAAATCTCCTATATAAACAAGAAAGTTAATTCCCTCAAAAATAAAAATAAAATATAATAAAAAAAAAAAAATATAACATTAACAATAATAATAATTAGTAATAGTAATAATGAAAAGTGAAAAAGAAGAAAAAACAAGTACCTTTCTCATAAATATAAATAATCCTTAAAATAAATAAATCAT
>NW_003519434.1:44887-75930 GCF_000190715.1 Dictyostelium purpureum | reverse complement strand
TTATTTTTTTTTTTTTTAAATTTATTTTTTTATTTTTTTTTTTTAATATCAAAAAAATATATTTTTTATTTTTATATTAAAAATAAAGATTCATTATAATTTATTTATTTCATTTATTTATTTAACATTAGAGTATAAATAAATAACAAAACCTGTAAGTTTTTTTTTGTGTTTCTTGTTGTTATGGATCAATTTAGCTTGGTTTCTTTTAAAATTTATTTATATTTTTTATTTTTATTTTTATATCACAATTTTTATTTTTTTAATTTTTTCACAAATATTCATTTATATGATAGATATAACACATAAAAGAAATTAAACATTAAAATTCAACATATTTTTTTAAATTTATAATGTGTGTTTGGTGTGTTTGTTTGGTAAAATTATATGTATATTTCTTTTTATGTTATTTATATTAAATTTTTTTAATTTTTTTAATTTTTTTTTTTTAATTTTTTTTTTTTAATTTTTTAATATTTTAATATTTTTTCTATATTAATTACAATATTATAATTTAATTAATAATTTAAATAAAGTTAATTAATTTTTATACTTTATTAAAAAATAGGTATTAGTAGTAGAAAGAAGTAGTAGTAGTAGTAACAAATAGTAATATTAGTTGTTGTAGATAAAATAAAAATAAAAAAAAACTTATATTATAATTAAAAGGTTGATAATAGTCATATCATCATAATAATAATCATCTCATCATCATCATCATATCATAAAAAATAATCACAACAATAAATTAACAAAATAAATATAGTATAAATAGAATATTAGTAGCAATAATTAATCATGATGGCAAAACCAAATGGAAAACTTCAATTTAAAACATTACAGGGACACGGGGCATTTTCAGACCCAGATTTTCCCAAAAGAACATGGAAGCTTTTAAAGACAGCTATGAGACAAATCCATCAAAAGAATGCAAGTAATCTATCATTCGAAGAGCTTTACAGAAATGGGTATAACATGGTTCTCCAGAAACATGGTGAAATTCTTTACAACAATTTAAAAAAGATGGTCGATAAACATTTGAAGGGGGTCGCTAAGACTATATCAGATTCAATGGATGACAAGTTTTTACAAGAGTTAAATGGTAGTTGGATTAATCACAAGACAGCAATGCTCATGATTAGAGACATTCTCATGTATATGGATAGAAATTATGTAAAACAAAATAACTTGTTAAGTGTTTTCGATCTTGGTCTTTGTTTATTTAGAGATAATGTTGCACACTGCCCATCAATTAAAGACAGATTGTTAAATACTTTATTATCAATGGTACAAAAAGAAAGAGAAGGTGAAATAATTGATAGGTAATTATTTTATTTCACAAATATTATACTAATAATAACGGTTAAAATAATATTAACTTTTTTTTTTTTAAAAGAATTTTAATTAAAAATATAGTTGAAATGTTAATAGATTTAGGTGTAAATTCTAAAGGCGTATATATTGAAGATTTTGAAAAACCATTGTTATTAAAAACTTCATCACATTATCAAGCTCAGTCACAATCACTTATAACCACTTGTAGTTGCCCAGATTATATGAAAAAGGTCGAAATTTGTTTAAAGGAAGAATTAGAAAGAGTTTCACATTATTTAGATAGCAGTTCCGAACCAAAATTAAAAGAAGTTTGTGAAAAACAATTAATTTCAAATCATATGAGAACATTAATTGATGTAAATATATAAAATTACTACTAATTAAACTGTAGTTGTTAGTTTTATACTAAATTTTTTATTTATTCATTTTTTATATCTAGATGGAAAACTCTGGTTTAATTTCCATGTTAAAAGATGATAAGATTGACGATTTAAAGAGAATGTATAGTTTATTTAGCAGAGTTGCAGATGGTTTAAATTTAATGAAAGATGTTATCAGTGGTTATGTAAAGGAAATTGGTAAATCAATTGTCATGGATGAAGAAAAAGTAAAATTATTATTAATTATATATATGAATGTATATTATTTGTGTTTTTGGTTACTAATTGTTTTTTTTTTTAATTATTTACAGACAAAAGAACAAGGTACATATTTCCAAAGTTTATTAGACCTCAAAGATAAATATGACAATCTTTTATCAAATGCCTTATTCAACGACAAGCAATTTATACATTCAATCCAACAAGTATGTATAATAATTATATATCCATAAAAAAAAAGTTTTTATTAATAATTTTTTTAAAAAATATTAGGCATTTGAATATTTTATAAATTTAAATCCAAGATCACCAGAATATATTTCATTATTCATCGATGAAAAGTTAAAGAAAGGTTTAAAGGGTGTTAGTGAAGAGGATGTTGATATTATTCTTGACAAGATTTTAATGTTATTTAGATTGATTCAAGAGAAAGATGTATTCGAAAAATATTATAAACAACATTTAGCTAAGCGTTTATTATTAGGAAGAAGTGTTTCAGATGATGCAGAAAGAAATATGATTGCTAAATTAAAGACTGAGTGTGGTTATCAATTCACAAGCAAACTCGAAGGTATGTTTACAGATATGCGTTTAAGTCAAGATACAATGGCTGGTTTCAAGAATTTTATTCAGGGTTTCGATAAGCCACTCCCAATTGATCTTAATGTCCATGTTTTAACTACTGGTTTTTGGCCAACTCAAAATACATCCAACTGTAATTTGCCACGTGAAATTCTTCATTGCTGTGAAACATTTAAAAAATTTTATCTTGGTAATCACAATGGTCGTCTTTTATTATGGCAAACTAATATGGGTACTGCCGAACTTAAGGCCAATTTCCCAAGCAAAACTCATGAACTCCAAGTATCATCTTATCAAATGGTTATTCTTTTACATTTCAATGATTCACCAAGATTATCATTCAAAGAAATTTCTGACCTTACAGCCATCCCAGTTTTAGATTTAAAGAGAAATTTATTAGCACTTACCAACCCAAAGAATAAGATTTTGGAAAAAGAATCTACTGCAACTACCAAAGGTATCGATGAATCAGATATTTTCATTTATAACTCTAAATTCAAGAGCAAATTATTCCGTGTTAAAATTATGGCTGTAGCTCAAAAAGAAACACCAGTCGAAGAAAAAGAAACAAGAGAAAAGGTTGATGAAGATAGAAAACATCAAATTGAAGCTTCAATTGTTCGTATTATGAAAGCTCGTAGAACTTTAGAACACTCAAATTTAGTTTCAGAAGTTATAAAACAACTCCAAACACGTTTCGTCCCAAATCCAGTTGTAGTTAAAAAGAGAATCGAATCATTAATCGAAAGAGAATATCTTGAAAGATCAAAACAAGATAGAAAAATTTATAATTATATGGCTTAATACAAAAAAAAAAAAAAAAAATATTATTAAATAATAATATGCAGTTTTAAAAAAAAAATCAAATAAATAAAACATCAAAAAAATTAAAGAAGAAAAGAAATATTAATTATCAAGATTTTAAAGAATTTTTTTTTTTCTGTTCCAATCAAATTTATTATAATTTAAATAATAACTCTTTTTCCTATTTATTGTAAATATATTGTTTTCTAAACTTTAAAAATAAATAAAATTAAAAATAATAATATAAAAAAAAAAGAAAGATAATTAGGGGTAATAAATTATTAAAATTAAAATTTAATTTAACTATTTTATTTTTTACAATAATAAATGATTAGTTTATATCTTGATTACAATATTCGTTTTGTTTGGCTGTGGCGAAAGATTTGGAGTTGATGCAGGTGTACTATTACATGACTCTTGATTTTGTGTATTATTATTATTATTATTATTATTATTATTATTATTATTATTATTATTATTATTATTATTATTATTATTTTCATTATAATTATTTATATTATAGTTATCATAGTTTACATTATTTTCATTTAAATTATTTGGGGTAGTTGTATTTGTTTGATTATTTACAATATTTACAATATTTACATTTTTAAAATTATTAGTATTATTAGTATTATTAGTATTATTAGTATTATTAGTATTATTTATATTATTTTCTATATCTTGAGGTTTTTTATCATTATTAAAGTTTTGAATGTTATTATTTAAAAAGTTTTTGACAACAGTTTTTATTGATTCATTTCTGGGATCAAGTAATAAACTTTTAATTGCAATGAATACACTTGTAGATTCTACTATTAAAGATATTATTAAACTGAACCATGCTAATGTTGGACGCCATGTTAATTCTCTGACCTATTATTGTTTTAAATTAAAATTTGTTATTATTAGGTGGTTTTGAATAAATTATATTTTAAAATATTATACTTACAAAATCAATTGTTTCCTCAATTTTGTGACCATAAAATGAGTAGCATAAACCATGATATTCATGAGATCTTTGATCGATACATAATTGAACTGAAAAAGTTGTGCTTCTAAATGCATGTGGTAATGATACTGGGTATAATACAGCAATTAATAAAAATAAAAATGGCATAAAGTTGAAAAGAAGAATAGCCAAAGCAATCCAACTACTTGTTGATTTTTTAACATTAAATATCTTTTTATTTGGATCTCCACCAATTTTCTTTATTTCTTCGATCCTTTTATTTTGTTTACTCTTCTTCTTTTTCTTCATTTTGTAAGAGAAACTATCCTCATCGCTAGAGTCATCTGAATCAATTTCTATATTGTAGTTATCTTCTTCTCTTTTAAAATCGTTATCTATATATCTTTTTGCAATATGATTCATGTATACAATAATTGAAAATATTGGAATAAATTTTATTACTAATGTAACTAATGCAAAATTATAAGAGGTTTCCAATATTTTTTGAATTTTTGATGGTTGTGTATAAAAATGGTTGTAAACTATATATGTTTCATTATGATCCGAAACCGGTAAATCGTTGGAGTATTGAACAAATGAGGGGTAGTAAAGATATACATCATTTTGGATATATTTTGTAGTGTTTTTATTATATATTGAAGAAGTAGATTTATATAGTGGTTGCGTTATTGAAAAATATAATAGTCCAAAATCAATAGATAATAGACATAGTAGTATTATTGATGCTGATGTTAATTTAAATATCATTTTTTATTATTTATTTTTTTATATATTATTATTTACATGAATTATTTTATAGTTATTATTATAATAATAGTTTTGATTATATTTTTATTTTTATTTTTTTTTTACAATGAATAAAGTTGTTGACACTTTATTTGTTTTGTTTTATTATTGTTGATATATTTGTTATTATTAAAATAGAATATACATAATATACACAAAAAATTATCAATTTATTGTGTTTCTGTTATTAATAATAAAATTTATTGGGTTTTATAGATTTGATAGTTATATTGTTTTTATTTTTTTTTATTTTTTTTTTATTTCAAATTAATAAAATAAAATTTTTTGAAAGGGTGTGAAATAAATAATAGGAATAAATATTAAAGCTTTTTTATATTTGTTGTTGGGATTTTTATTTATTTTTGTTTTATCGAAATCATATTATAAAGGTACAAAATAAATAAAATATAAAAAATACTTTTAGTTCTATGAATTATATAATAATAATTTTTTATTTTGATAAAGACTTTTTGTTTGGGCGTTATTTATTAGTTGGTTATTTTTATAGAATGATATTCTTTTTTTTTATTAAATGATTATTTTAATTTTAACAAATAATAAAATTATTTTTTTAAAAAAAAAATAAAATAGAAATAAAAAAAAAATAAAAAAAAAAAAAATATTTTATATATTATTTATATTATTATTTTTATCTCTTTATGGTGGGGGTTAGTTTTTTTGTGTATATTAAAATAACTTGGTATTATAAGAGGAGTGATATTGAAAAATAAAGTGTATATATTTGTTTTAATATTGAGAAATAAAGTTGTATTAAAAAAAAAAAAAAATAATAACAAAAATAAAAATCGTATGGTGATGATTAATTTAAATTGGTATTGAGTTTCTATATCTATTTAAAATTAATATATATAATTATATAAAAAAATTAATTTATAAAGAGAAACTATTATTATAATAATTGTTTTTATTGTGATTTAGGTACGATTATTAATTACTATATATAAATTATATAAATAATAAATACAAATATTTTTTTATCAAATAGATTTATATTAAATAATAAATTGGTGATGGTGACTCCCAAAAGAAAAAAAAAATAATATGTTAATTTTAATAAAATAAAATAAAATTAAAAAAAAAAAAAAAAAATAATACAAGTAAGTGTGCACACTTTTTGAAATAATTTTTTTTATTTTAAAAGATTATTTTTATATATAAAAGTTTATATATTAAAAAACTCATTATATTAATAAAGAATATTGTGATTTACTCCTTAACAACAACACACACAATATTTAACCATAAATAATTATATATAGTTTCACATATATTAATTTAATATATTAAAATATGTTTTTAAGTGGTTAATATAACAATTATTTTTTTATATGGAAAGTTAGATATATATAATTTTTATATTGTGGTAACAGTGTATAGGTGTGTTAGATAACGTGAGACAGTGTGCATAAGTGTGTGTGATTGGGGTAATTTTTATTTTTTTATTTTTTTTTTCAATAGAGCAGTGTGTTAAAAAAACTTTTTTTCTTAATAAAAAATACAATTAGGTTTTGTTGTATTGTTATTATTTTAATATCATTTTGTTCTAATTTTGGGTTTATAGGAGTTTGTCGTTATTGAAATATTACTTTTTATATTGATCAATAAAATTTTTTTTAACAATATATTTTTGACTATGGGAAAGATACACCAAAAATAAAAATAAAAATAAAAATAAAAAAAAAAAAAAAAAAATGAATGTAAAAAGTAATATTTACTTTTTCATTTTTGAGAAAAAAATAAAAATAATAATATCAATATGATTTTGATTTTATAATTATAATAATAAGAATAGTAATAATAACAATTTTTTTTTATTTTTTTTTAATTACATTTAAAAAATGATTTTATTAAATATAATTTTAACCATCTAATATTATTATATTAAAAATATTAGTTTTAAGAATAGATTTTTTATTTACATTGATATAATGAATCATCATCAAAAGATTTCTCTACAAATGATTCCTCCTTAATTTGAATATTTATATCTTTAATTGCAGATTTTTTAATATGTTTCATTTCTTCATCAGCATCATCAATATTGCTATGTACATCATTAGTAAAATAATAATATATTGCAGTTAATAACCCGAGAGAATCCAAAACAGCTGAAATTATACAAAATACCCAGAATGTGTCAGGATACCACTTTAGTAAATATAACTATAATTAAAAAAAAAAAGAAATTAAATTAAATTAAATTAAATAATAATAATTATTATATATATTATATTTTAAAACTTACATCATCTTTTGAAGTATTTATAACTTTGTTTGAGCCTTCATACTTTGTACATTTAAAGTAATACTGTTTCTCTTTATTAAATCCGTCACATAGTTGATCATAATAGATATTAGAGGTTTCATGATAAAATTTATTTTGATCTCTAAATACTCTGGGAATATCCATCATGAGGAAAAATGTTATATACATTAGAATATTTAAAATAGAATATGATATAAAAAGTAAAATATTTATCATATTTCTTTTTTTTTTATCACTTTCTAAAAAAATATCAAAATATACCATATGATTGCATCTTTTTATGAAAATAAATAATGGAACAAATCTAAAAACTATGCACACTTTATTTAAAAAATTTAACATTGTAAAAAATTTTTTTAATGGTGATGATCCTGAATAACTATTGATTACATTATCATAATATCTTTCAGAATCTTTTTTGTTGCCTATAGAGTCCCATTTTATAGAGAGTTCGTTGTCGTGATGGTATTTGTGCGATGATGATATTACTTGATCAGGGTCGCTGATATTTACAAATATATCTTTAAATGTATAAACAACATATCTATCAAAATAGAATTGTGTTTCTTGATATGTAATGTTTTTTAATTGATTTTCATTTCCCTTAAAATTTACTATTATAGTTTTATATAGATTTGATCCATTGGAAGATACTAATAAATTAGTAGCTACGAAAAAACTTAATAGAATAATAATACCACCAAAAGTAAGTGATATTTTTAAATACATTGTTTAATTATTTATTTATATTATTATACTATTATTTTGTTTTTTATTATTTAAGGTAATACATTATATTGGTGTTATTAAAAAAATAAAAATTAAAAAAAACATATATAAAAAACAAATATTTAAAAAAAAAAAAAAAAAAAAAAAAATTTAAATCAATCATCACACAAGTATAATAAATAGGATTGTAAATTTATTGGAATCTGTTTTTATTAAACTCACCCTGTTTAACAGACTAAAAACACATCGTAGTTTATAATTTACCCACACCTGTTTAAAAATAGAAAAATAACAATATTGTTCCCCCTCAATTTTCCCCCATTTTTTTTTTAAAGAAATTACGATATATTATTTTATACATTCAATATTGGCATGTTTATAATTTAGTATTTAATATTAAATAAAAATATATATTATAATAATAATGAAACAGTTTATAACAATTAATTTTTTAATATTTAATTTTTTTATTTTATTTTTTTTTATTTATATTCTATTTTTAGTATTATGGATATATATTTTCTTTAACATATATTGAAATAATGGCTAAAAAACAAATAACATCAATGAATAAAACAGAGACTATTGAAAACCATCCACCTCCTGGACCCCAACTGTAGTTTGTAATCTGATAGTGAAAAAAAAAATTAATATTTTTTAACTAAAAAAAAAAAAAAAAAAATAAAAGATATACTTACAGTTTTGTCATTATTTGATAGAGAAGAACCGTAAAATGAATTGCAATAGCCATAATAATTATCGTTATTGTAGCATATTGATTTTAAAAATATTCCATCTTCTATATCGGTAAATGCCTTTAAGCTTTTCTTTATACATAAAACCAAAACCAATGTAAATGCTAAATTGAAAATAAATGTTGTAAAAATATATGTAAAGTCACCCAGCAACAATGCGTTTAATCTAACTTTATATTTCCTTAAAGTTAGAATTTTGTTACTATTCGTTCTAAATCTATTATTATTATTAGCTTCATTATTATTATTAGTATTGTTTGAATTAGTATTAGTAGTAGTAGTATTATTATTATTATTATTATTGTTTGAATTGTTATTAGTATTATTTGTATTATTTGTATTATTTGTATTTTCCGTATTTTCGTTGTTATTAATGTTTCTTGGTTTTCTTATAAATGTATTTCCTTTATAAAAAATAAATAAAAGTGGAAATATTTTAAATATCATTATTCCTAATACTGATGATGATATTAATTCAAATAAATTGAATTTTATATCATTTTTTTTCCCTAGATTACTGTAAAATAATTTTTTTTCTTTTTTTTGATATTCCCCTAAACTATTTTCAAAACCTTTTTCTAATGTGTCGTATATTACACTTTTATGAAATGTTATTATATGATCTTCTTTTGATTGAATGATTCTATTATCTTGAGTGGTACTTGTAAATGAATTGTTTTTATAATTTACAATTGTAAATTTAGCTTGATAGTATGGTAGATCATAGACAAAACTTGCGAATAATATCATTGTATTAAAATAAACACATAATATTAATATTAAAAGTGGAAGAGTTATTATAAACTTCATTTTATAAAAAATATAAAAAAAAATAAAAAATAAAAATAAAATAAAATTTAAAAACAATAAAAAAAACTATACTAAACTTATTTTTTAAAGGTTATATATACTGTTTAATGATTAAATATATTAACCTATTCACTCTAAATTAAGTGAGTGATTAAAAACATTTTTTTTTTTCCTCAATAATTTTTTTTAATTATTATTTTTTTATGATAATAAAACTCCTTCATATTTATACTATTTTATTATTATTTTTTATTAATGTTTGTAAATAACAATATTGTTATCTATTATCTGCTTTTGTCCATACATATGATATAATAGATAAAAAAAATTTTATTTTTTTATTTTTATTTATTTTTACAATACAAAAAACTATATTGGGTATTAGGATCAAACAAACACATACAACAACCACTCAAATATAGTGAATCTTAACTAACACTATTCACACTCTATTCCTAACTCACTCTAACACTATATGATTCATAATAAAAAAAAAAAAATTTTAAAAAAAAAAAAATGGGGGTAATTCTGATATCTATATTAGAAAATTAAAAGAGTATTTGTTCTCTTTATATTTTAAGTTAATTAATTTTTCAATTAATGAATAATATATTTATATTAGATTGATTTGAAATTTATTATAAAAAAAGATTTATTTAATGAATGAACAACAATGAGTATGTATTTTTTTATAGATCTTTACAAATTTTTTTTTTTTTTTTTTTAATTTATTTTTTTATGAAATATAAATTGATTTTCCTATTGGTGTAACGGTTGCCATTGGAATATGAATTGAATTAATACTATTTTCATTATTATTATTATTTGGGTCATTGTTTATGATGGCACTAGCTGGTTTTTTATATTTTAATAGACATAATAATAAAAATAAAAACAAACCAACCAAGGCAGTTGTTAGTATGATGGATCTAATAACAACGAAATATTCGCCTATACCCCATGAATATTTCATCTATATGAAAATTTTAAAAATATTAATATTTTTTTAATTATTTGTATAAAATAGGTATTTAACTTACATATATATCAGTTGAAGAATATTGCATTGTAATTTGACCAGATGATGTTGAACATTTACCAAAATGGTGTAAGCCGATAGTCGAATTTATATTGAATGTATTGCACAAGTTGTCAGTAAAATGGTTGAAACGGTCTTGCTTAATAAAGTATGTGGGCAAATTTAAAGGCAATGCTACAGCAATACCAAAAGTAATTCCAACAATTGCAAGGTAAAAAACTGATACTATAGTGATACATATGTCTCTTTTTCTTTTAACCATAAATGCTGACATTTCTCCATTTCTAATCATTTCTCTAAATTCATAGTTACATTTTAATAGTTTTGTAAAATGTAAAATGAATAATAAAAAGGCCATGAAAACCAATAGAATTAGATACCATGCACTGAGGTAGAAGAATGATTTGAAAAATCTATATAATGGCGATTCTGGTGAATATTTGGTTCTTTGGATAGTGCTTAAAATATTTCCATTATTTGATATAGTAATGTTTGACTCATGGTCCAAAAATTGGTATTTATAATGATATCTATTTAAATTGTAATAGTTGAAAGAATCGCCCGAATATTCGTATGTTTCGACTGTAAAAATTGTATTATTAAAATTTATTAATATAAAAGAAAATGAAATAAATGTAATAATGCATATTATTGATAAAAATATATATGGTTTTGTACTTGTATACATTATTAATTGATGATGATTATGATTATTAATATAACCAATAAAAAATATTAATTTTATTATAATTGTGTTTAATTTAAAATGAAATGAAGGGTGGGTATATTTTGGGTGTGAGGGTGGTAAATAAAAGATAGAGATTTATAATTATTTTTTTATTATTTCTTTATTTTTTTTTTTTTATTTCTATAGAAATTAGTGTATGTATACAATGATATATAATAAGAGATATTTATAATTATAAAAATATTATTAGAATTGTTAACATTTAAATACTAAATTTTATTTTTTGAAAAACAAATAAAAAATTAAAATAAATAAAATAAAATTTATAAATTTATAATTGTGTGTGGGTTGTGTGTTATTACTTTTTCAGAAAATTTTCATTTTGTTTTGAATATATAGGTTAATAAATCAAATATTTAATATTATAATAATAGTATAATTATTAAAAATTATTATATATAATAAGTTTTAAATAAAAACTAATATTTTCAATCACCTAAAAAAAAATTGAATTCTATTTCTTGTTTATGTGAGTTAATCAATATATTATTATAAAGGTATTCTTTTTTAAAAATACTTTTAATTGTTTACTATTTATAAATATACTTGATTTTTCCTAATTATTTGAAAGGAAAAAAAAAAAAAAAAAAAAATAAAAAAAATAAATAAAAAAATAAATAAAAAAATAAATAAAAAAAAATAAATGAAAAAAGAAACTCTATAAAAACAATACCAATATTATTTATATTTATATATATTTAGTAATAATAATATTATTGATAATTATAGTTATATAAAATTAAAAAAGAGAGTGATAATGTAATGCTCTACTTGTAAATTACATGATTAGAACTGTTTGGTTTTATTGTTATTGTATTAATAGTTGTGTAAATATTACAATTACACATAAAAGTGAAAGAAAATCTAAATACAATAATAAAAAATACTATTTTTAATTGGTTTGGTGACTGTGGGAGGGGTTATTGTGGGGGTATGTCTTTGTGTGAGATGTCCAAAAAAAAAAAAAAAAAAAAAATTAAAACAATAAAAAAAAAAAAAAAAAAAAATTTGCTCTGCTGTATCACCATGATTAATTATGATGACTCTTTCTATTTTTGTCCTTTGTTTTAAATTATAATTATAATTGTTATTATTAATACCATTATTATTATTATTTTTATTTTTAATTTAAATATTTTTTTATAAAAAAAAAAGGAAAAAAAAAAGTATAAAATTTATTTTTTATAATATAAATAAAATACAAAGTATTAAATTATAAAAAACAATTTATTTTTTTTAATAATATAAAGAACTATTTATTACAAAAACAAAAAAAAGAAAAAAAAAGGAACAAATACAAGAAAAAAGAAATAAAAATGAAAATCATTAACAATTTAATTTTAATTATAGTTTTATTATTTATATCTGCCAACAACTCTTTTTCACAAGAATATGACTCGACTTACCTTAATAGTTTAATTACCGATCCAAAGAATCCTTGTATGAACGTTAAATGTACTGATCAATACCCACAAGATTGCAATGTTAGAGGTGGTGAAATATTTTTTGCAAGAAATACCGCCATTGGAATTTGTTGTGCCAAATGCATAAACCACTCTGTATTAGACCCAGAAACCCTTCCACCAAAACACTAAATAAATGATTTAATAAACTATTTATTATTATAAAAAACTAAAATAAAATAAAATAAAATAAACTATAAAATAAGTAAAGATATGTTCATTTATATCAGTTATTAAAATTATTATAAAATCTGTAAATATCAAACTTAAAAAAAATTTTATTTTTTTTTTTTTATTAATTTTTTTAAAATTTTTTTTTTTAAAAATTTTTATTTATTTAAATTATTATTTTTTTTTTTTTTTTATATTTTATTTTTATTTTTTTTTTTTTCACCATATTTCTTATTTTAATCTTATTTTGTAAAATAAAATTAATAAAATAATATATATATATTATATATTATAGAAAAAGAAGAAAAAAATGTATGATAAAGATTTTTTTCGCCAATTCAAAGATTATTATTTAAAAAAAGAATTATATGGATCAAACCCACCATTAAATAGATATCAACATACACTCGCTAATGATGCATATAGTGTACCTCAAGCTGAACAAATAAACAATAGTACTTTAATAAATAGTGTAAATAATAATAACTATATACCCAATAACCAAATTTATCATAAAAGTAACAATGTATCAATTCAACAAAATTTAAATGATAATTTAGTATCGCAAATGGGATTAGACTCAATTATACCATATAATATAAGTAAATGTCCCTTTTGGATATCATGGTCACCAGACAACTCATATTTAGCATTGTCAACTAGTAAATATCATTATAATGTTAGAATAAAATTTTTTAAAAATAAAAGATACTAATTATTTTATTGTATTTTATTAGATGATTCAGTAGATATTTTCGAACCAAATTCAGGTGAGTTGTTATATAGCATTAAAGATCATAGACAAGTAGTATCAATGGTTTTATGGTTAAATGAAGGTCATGGCGAAGTTGAAAATGTAAATAATATATATAATAAAAGCAAAACAGTTATATTAAGAAATCAATTTAATGAAGACTATAAAGTACCAGGCGAAATTAAATCGAAAACATCACAATCAAAATATAGAAATTCATTAATATCACCCTACTCTTCATTTTTATCGTGCTCATTAGATCATTCAATTAATATATATAGAAATTTCGAATTGGTAACATCATTAACAGAACATGATGATTGGTTAAAATCAATGGCAGTAACATCAGATTCAACATTTCTATTAAGTGGTTGTGCATCATCAACTATTTGTGGATGGGATTTAACAAGAGGCAGTGTTAGATTTAAAATTGAAAAAGCACATCCAGCAAGTGATAGCACTGGCAATTTAAATACAGTAAATAGTTTAAAGTTTAGCAATTTTAATAGCAATGTGTTTGCATCAGGCTCAAGATATGGTACAATGCGTCTTTGGGATATTAGAGAAGGCTTCAAAACTCCATTATTCTCAATACAAGCCCATAACAAATTAAATCTTTTACACTTTACCAAAGACGATAGACATATTTTAACCTCTGGAAGAGATAATGCCATTCGTTTATGGGATATAAGGGCGTTGGTTTCATCACCATCAACCAAAGTTGTTGGACTCAGTGGTAGCTATGAAAATCCTAGCGAAAGTAATTCTACTGGCGGCAGTAATGATCATACAAAGATTGGTATTGTTAGAGAGTATCGTAAGCACAAGTGTGTCGGTTACAATATTGGGTGTTCATTCATCAACAACGATAGACAAATTGTTTCAGGTTCAGAGGATCAACAGGTTTATATCTATGATACAGATTCTGGCGAAGTAGTCAAAAAGATTGCATCACACCGTTCACCAGTTCACTTGGTTCCCGTATGCAATGGTGGTAGTGAAATGAGAATAGCTACATCAAGTATTGACGCATGTGATATTCACATTTACTCACCTCAAATTATTGAAAGTGATGAAAAACTCACATATGCCAATAAATATTTAGGTATAAGGGCACCAAAAGAAGAAGATGTAATTCCACAAATTAAAGTTGCACCATATTTACAAAGAGTTACAATGGAAAGCCTTATGCAAAGATTTGGCGATAGACTTTTCCAATTTTATCACAAGAATAGAATATCACCATCAGAAACTACAAATCACGAAGAATTTACAGATTTAAATAAACTCATCGAAGAAGAATTTAAAACACAACTTTTCGCAGAAGCTAGAAAGATTGCAAGAAAACTAAATTTAACAGATAGAGAATTTGTAGATTTAATTGCAAGGAACGCAAGCATCGACGATCCATCATTTTTTGATAAAACAATAGATGATGATAAAATTGAAAGAGATGGTACCATTGATGAAAAACAATTTGGCCCTTTGGTACAACATTTAACACATTTAAATGCAGATGGTGGTTCACTTTATAGTTTTTCAGATGATGATTTTTCAGGAAGCGATATTTCTGAAGACAATGTTGATGATTCTGAAGAAAATGTTGATGATTCTGACGACAGTCAATCAGTTGGTTTCAATTTAATAGAAGAAAATGGTAATATAAATATTAGTGATTTTAGCAATTCAGACAGTGGTGATGAAGAATATTTCAGTGCCGAAGAAGAAAGTAAAGAATTTGGTAAAACTTTTAAATTTAATTTCAATTTTTCAGATAAAAATAATAATAATAATAACAATAATAATAATAATAGTTCAGATGATGATAGTAGTTAAAATATTATAGCGATAATTAAAATATTATAAATAGATAAAAAAAAAAAAAAAAACCAATTATGATAATTTTTTTTTTTTTAATTGTAAAATAAAACATACTTAAAAAACAAAAGATATTTTATTTATTTCTTTTCATTTCTTTTTTATTTCTTTTTATTTTTTTGATGATTTATTGGTGTTGGTAGTTGCAGTTGAAGTTGCATTATTAATTTTTTTATTTGGAAGTTCTGGTGCATATTTAATATCTTTATTTACTTTATTTGAAAATATATTTAAAATATTTGTACTTTGCGAATTAATATTTTGTGGTAAACCTAATAATTTTAAAAATTTATTTGAATTGAAGAGTTGGATTTGGGCAATTGTAAAGATAGCTGATGGTACCCAATATAAATAACATATTGCTGGAATACTGGGACTAAATAATATTAATGATACTGACATGATTCTTGATACCCATTTAACTAAATTAATTAAAAATGATTGACTATTTGCAAATGCTAACTCAGTTGCTAATAAATATAATGCAGAGCAAATTGTTGGTAAAATAAACAATGGATCAGATGAAGCTAAATCTGGGAACCACAACATTCCAGCGTCTTTGAGTGATGGATAGTTTTCAGCCATATCACGAAAAGCAAAAACTGAACTAACTAAAAATGGAAGATTAGAAAGTGGTAAAAGGAAAGAGTAAATTGGGTGACATCCTTTTTCTCTTAATATTGTTGTGATTTTGTCAGATACCTCGGCTCTTTCAGAGAGTGGTGCACCTTTTTGACGTAAAAGTTTTTGTTGCTCTTTAAATTTATCCAATTGTGGTTTAATCTCTAATAATCTTGCAGAATTTACTCTACTCTTTATTGAAATTGGAAATAGTGCTAAACGAAGTGCAACTGTAAATGTTGGTACAATTATTAACCATGGTAAATGTGAAAATTGATGGAGTTTATTTAAACAGACTTCAATAAATGTTGGAATACCAGTGATGGGTATTAATTCTGGATCATTGATTTTAAATTTATCTAAATTAATTGTAATTGTATCAATGTTATCTGTTGGTAATTTAGTTGGTTCCAAAATATTATTATTTGATGCTGCACTATTAATTTTATTTGGATCTACAATATAATTTTTAATATCAAAATTATCAATATTATTACTATTTGTATTATTATTTATGTTGTTATTTTCTGTACTATAATTTCTAAAACTAAGATTGTTTAAATTTGATTTTGCTGATGTTGTTAATATTGCTGTTGTTGATAATTTATTTATATTTAAACAATTTCTGGTATTATTAAATCTAATACCATTGTATAATGATCTTTTTAATATATTATTTGTAATCATCATTTTTGCAATGAAAAAAAAAAATGATTAAAAATTTAAAAAAAATAAAAAAAATAAAAAAAAAATTAAATAAAAATGAAAAATAAAAAATTTATATGGTTTTTTTTTTTTAGAAATATAATATATATTATATTATTTAAAAAAAAATTGTTTATTTAAAAATACAAATAAATAAATAGATAGATAATTTTTGATAATACTTTCTTTTTTTTTTCTTTTTTTTCTTTTTCTCTTTTCTCTTTTTAATTTAATTCCAAACTACACCACTATTATTAAAATCCATATCATTGAAAACTCTGTCAGAGTGAGTGATTGCATTGAAACATTGTTGAATCAATTCATATAGTCCAACGATTTTTTTATTTAAATCAGTAACATCATCACCTTCTTCACTTGATGCTTTAACTGAAATATTGATTTTTAATTGAACTGATGAGGTTTTACATCTACTAGTTGATTCTAATAATTTTTCTTTTGCTTTTCCTTCTGGGAGTTGTCTTGAAATTTGAGTTGCTTCATCATTCTGGTGAATTAAAAAAACAAAAAAACAAAAAAATTAATATTTATTTGGTATCTTGTGAAATAAAATGATGAAAGTTACTTACAATTTGACCAAAATAAGTTGCCATGTCTCTAGTTGCATAAATCATATTTGATCTTTCTTTATTTTGAATTGATTTTGATAATGCTACACAACTCTTTGTTACTTTTTGTAATAATTCAATAAACTTTTCTTTAGGTGTTTTTAATGATTTGAATTTGTATTCTAATGGATCGAAATCATTACTTTCATCATCCTCTTCGTCATCTTCATCATAATCTTGATTTATTATATTTGTTTCTATAACATACTTTAAATCCTCAATATATTTCTTTGACAATTCTTCAATTTCTTTCATTTTATTTTTTAATTTAATAATTTTTTATAAAAAAAAAATAAATCACCTGAATTTTTAAATTTTTAAAAAAATTTTAAAAAAATTAAATTTTTATTTTTTTATTTTTATTATTTTTATTATTTTTATTTTTTTTATTTTTTTTATTTGTGTGCCAGTGGTAAACAAATAAAATGGAAAATGAAAACAAAGAACTTAAAGAGAAAATACAACAAATGGAAACTATTGTATACCAACAAAGAATTCAATTATTAGAAATTGAAAATGCAAATTTAAAAAAAAAATTGGTAAAGGAAAAAAAAGAAAGATTAATTTTAGAAAATAAACTTAAAAAAAAAAAAGATTTGTTTTTAATAATTTGGAGAATAAAAATTTTACGACAAGAAATAATAAATCATTTACGATTGTACAAAAAGTATCAAAAATGTTCATTAGATGATTATAATAAACATTTTAAAATGTTATCATATGTCACAGAAATATCGCATACACTTAATGATGCAAGAGTTTTTGAATGCTTCAAACAACTTCCACCAACCATTGACACACTTAGCATAACTTCAATTCAAGGTCACCTTGATTTTCTCACCCACCACCACGTTGATTTACAAGGATTGCCACCAACTATTAAAACATTAAAACTTTATTTTACCCAATATAACATTGCTCATCCTGCATTTAGACCCGTTCCAAATTTTTTCAATCGTGGGTTCCTTCCAAATACAATTAAAAATTTTTTTTTGGGTGGAGTTATAAAAGGAAATATCCCAGCAAACTCAATTCCCGAATCTGTTGAAACTGTTGTATTTTCTGATGACTTTACAGGAACTATTGAAGATTTTTCATTTCCTCCATTTCTTAAAACTCTTGTTTTGGGTGAAAACTTCAAACAAAGTCTTACTTATAGATCCTTACCGCCAAGTTTAACGGAATTAACTTTCAGATCCAAACAAGGTTTAACTATAGAACCCAATGTCATACCCAAATCAGTAAAAACTTTAACCATATCCAATCATGTAAGAATTAACGGTCCCATTCCCTGGGTCACCACTTTAAAATGCCTTTTAGTAATATAAAATAAAAAATTCCTTTTGTGGGTACCCAAAAATCTTTTTTTTCTTTTTTTTTTTTAAAAATTTTTTTTTTAATTTTTTTAAAATTTTTAAATTCATTATTTTTTTTCTTTTAATAAAAAAAGGAATAATGGTATTTCATTTTTTTTAAATAAAGTTAAATGGAGAAAAACAATAATAATAACAATAATAATATTAATAGCGGCGGTGGTAACACTCCAAATAATAATAATGGTGGTACCACACCAATCATTGGTTTAAGTAGAAAACAATCAAGTGGAAATAAAACATTAAAATCAAAAAACAATACAGTTTTTTCACCTCCAACTAGACTATCATCATCAATATTTTTAGATCAAATAAATAAATTACAGTTAGAATCCTTAGAATATGTTGATCTTTCAGTACCAACTAATATATATAGTTTATCAAGCTCACCATTAATAAATAACCAATATCAATCGCCTATGTCTTCATCGAAACACAATCATCACCATCACTATCGTCACCATAGCAATGGTAATAATCACCATAGTCGTAATCACCATCAACCACAATTACCTTTAATAACTGATAATCATACAAAACAAAATCAATTATTCATATCATCAAGATCAAATTTAATTTCAGTGCAATCCGAAGAAAACTTTGAAACAGGTTCATTATCTTGGATATCGAATGAAATTTTATCAAATTTTGAATTGAACAATGACACTGTTAATAATGAATCAGTGTCAACACCACCCCCATCAACTGTAGGTGGAAGTAACTCTCCAAATTTATCATCACAACAACAATCATCATCCACCAATAGAAATCCATCATCACCATCCAAAACACCAAATAACCCACCACCACCACCACAAAATACTAAAGCATTAGAAAACCAAATAGTATCGATAGCGTCAATAGTGGACAATCATTTAGATACAGTTATCGCTGCAACAATTATTACACCGTTATTACAACAGCAGCAACAGCAACAACAACAACAGCCTCAACAACAATCCCAACAACAGCAGCAACAACAGCCTCAACAACAATCACAGCAACAGCAATCACAACAACAATCACAGCAACAGCAACCACAATCACAACAGCAATCACAGCCTCAAAGTATTAAAGGTTACATTGCATTCTTTATAAATTCCCTTTTAGTTTATGATAGCAACAACAATAATAACAACAATAATAACAATAATAATAATAATAACAAACCTAGCAACCCCAAAAGAAGAAGCATTAATTTATCAAATACCAACACATTACAAGATTTTCAAATGTTTTCAAAATTATATATAGAATATATACCGTTTCATATAACAACATCCGTTATTGAACTTGAAAATGGTGTTAAAAAGAATGTATTTCTTTTGTCAGGAACTGATGAAAAGATTCACATGTATTATTATAGCGAAGAAAGAAATGAATTTATAGAAAGTAGTGAACTATCAAAATATTTCCCAGAGATGGCAAATCTAGGATCATGTGCACTAAAAATAGAAATAAAATATTTTAAACAATTTAGAATTGTGGCCATAGGTTGTCAAACTGGCTTAATAAAGCTTTCAATTACAGATGGTAACTATCACAAATATCACATTTAAAACAAATATATCATATTAATTTTTTATTCTTCACAATAATAGAATTAACAAAAGAGTCCAAATATGAATCATTCTTTTTAGATGGACCAGTTAATACGTTATGTATTTTTAATGAAAACAATGATTTAGATAATAATAGCAACATAAGCAACAATATCCTTTATAGTAGTAATAATAATTTTGACATTGACACACAATTAAATAACGAGTCTATATTCTCATTAATAAACAATAATTTAAATAATACAAATAATACAGCAAACTCTATAAATGAAGAAAAAGAAAAAAATAAAATTCATTTATTGGTTGGAAGTATGATTGGATATGCAGTAGTTTATAGAAATATATTTAATAATTTATTACAAGATGCTTTATTATTAGAGAACTCAGATTCATTCGATAGTGTTACAAGTGTCCACGTTTTTGATATAGATGCCGATGGTGAAAATGAATTATTAATTGGTACCTATGGTATGGAGTTATTAGTTTATAAGAAGCAACCTATCGAAGAAGAATTACAAAATCAAGATTTAAATCAAGAAATAATATCCTCTTCAACCAACTATAAATTAGATAGTCACCGTCATTTTTCTCATCCAATTTTAGGAATACAAACTATCCAGCTTATGGGGGATGGCATTAAACAAATAGTTATCAACACAATGTTTGGCGTTTATATTATGAGAGTACCAATATCAAAATATCAAGAACAAGTTTTAAATAAATTAGATTTGATAAAAGAAATTATTAAATTAGAAAAAGAAAAAAATCCACAACTTACAGCACCCGTTACAAACCCAAAAGATATAAACCAATCTCAACCACAAAAAAATAAAAATAAAAATAAAAATAAAAAAAAATAAACATGGACTATAAAATATAAACTAAAGATTATTGCTGCCCCTTAATAAAATTATAAGATTAATATCTCTTTTTTTTTATTTTTTTTTTATTTTTTTTTGTATGTTCAATAGTGTTATGTCTTATTAAAAAGACAGATCTATGAAAATTTTAAAAACCACTATTAGTAAACTAATATTAACAACAAAAAATAACAATAATAATCTTCAGTATTTTTTAATTAATTTATTACCAAATCTCGATTTAATTAAGATTTAACAGTGTAATCTTTTAAATAATCAGATATAGCTTTAAAAATGTGGGATTTTGTTTTTTTTATTTGTTTTAATTAAAACTTTTTATTTATTTAGTTTTTGTAATCATCATTTATTACTGACTTCTTGCTATTGAAGCTCTTTAAATTAAATATTTTAATTATTAATACACTGAGGACAACACTTATTGACTAGGTATCCAATATGCTGATTTGGTTTACATCTTAACTTCTGTCTGTTTTGATAACAAACCACAGGGTTACATTTTACACAACTAAAACAACAATGATCCCTTAGTTTAACCGGATGTTGTCCTTTGGGACAAATAGTTTGTTTTGGACATCTCTTTTCTATGCATGAATCTGAAAATTCTTGAGAAAATGAAATATTAATATATAATATTATTATAATTAAAAAAATAATTATTAAACTTTTCATTAAATTAATTAGGTGTTGGGGTGGTTTGGTGTGGGTTTTTTATATGGAGTGGGTGTTTGTGAGTGTGATTATGATGGTTTAATATGATTATTGATATTATTATATAATAATGTTTATTTTTATTAACATAAAAAGTAATTTTTTTTAAAATAAACAAATTTTAAGAAAAAATAAATAAAAATAAATATTTAAATAAAATAAATAAAATTAAATTTGATTTGGTTTTCTTTTTAAAATAATTAAATTGATTTTTTATAAATCTTCTATCTATTGTAACAATTACCGTTTATATTTATATGTATTTATATATAATTTCATATATAATTTCATATATATTGAATATCTGTTATATCTTTTTAAAAAGTAAATATTTTGAAAAAAAAATTATTTTTGATAATTTATTTTAAAATTATTTATTTTTATTTTTTTCAGTTTATAAAAGGGGGTAAATGGGTGTTATTTAAGTGGAAGTGAAAAAAAAAAAAAAAAAAAAAGATAATTCATTATTAAAATAAATAAAACAACCAAATTCATTTTTTAATTATAAACCTTTTTACTTAAACAAAACAAAAAAACTAAAAATGACTTTATTCTGTAAATATCTTTAATTTTTATAGATTATATATAATTAATTTTATTAATCATTTTTAATTTTCTAATAATATTTTAAATATAGCAAACATAACTTCACAATTTTCATCATCATTTTCATCAAATTTCAAAACATCAAATTATGCAACTGTAAATTTCCAATGTGAAACATCTTCAAATGTTGCCTCATTTTATATTTACGAAAATGTTCTACACTCAAATAAACAAATTAAAAAATATAACAAGAATCTTTAAATCTCTTATTATTTATAAAAAAAAGAGTATTATTTAGAAACCTATCCGAATCCATTCTCATTTTAAAATCACAGCAAATAAAGAAAAATATAAATAAATATTAATTTAAAAAAAAAACAGAATTCATTTTTATATTATCACAATGCATCATATTTAAATAACAAACCATATATTTGTATTTTTCAAACATTTTTTGACAATTAACCTTTTTAAATTTATTTTTTTATATTTGGTTATTGTATTTTTTTTATTTTTATCATTAAAATTACAACATTTCAGAAATAATAAAAAAAATTTTAAAAAGAGATTAAATACCAATTTCTATTAAACTATAATTTCAAAATACAAATAAAAAAAAAAAAAAACCAAATTTGTATTATTTATTTTTTTAAAAAAAATTATCTGTAAAAAAAAATTATTCTTTGCCCTTATGATTTTTAAATTCAGATTTTTAGACCAATTTATATACAAATGAATGATTTAAAAAAGTGAAGATATGGAATTAAATATATTTTACTTTATATGTGCAAAGATTATAACCAACTTATAGGATAAGAGTAGTTAATGTAAATTAATATTTTTAGATTCTTTTTATTATTATCATAATGCAAAATCAAAAAAATGAAAAATATTTCTTTGAAACTAACAGATTTATTTATTATTTATTTTTTTTATTTTTATTTATTTATTTTTATTTTTTAAATTTGTTTATAAACCTCTCTTTTTTTTATTTTATACATTTTAATTATAAAAAAAAATTAAAACAAAATGAAATTATTTAAATACAATTGCTTAATTCTTATTATTTGTTCGCTCTTTATTATTGGGTTTGTATCAAGTAATGAAAATGCTAATGATTCTGCAACCGAAAGTAAATTAAATTGTTCAACAGTGTTTTGTCCATTGATTCCATCACAGTGCCCAAAGGGTCAAGCTTTGTTTACAGAGAAATGTTGTCCTCGTTGTGTTAACTGTTCAGATTACAAATGCCCCAAAGAAATTAAATGCGAAACTGATTTCCATCTAACTAAAGATCCCAAAAACTGTTGTGAATCATGTGTTAAATGTAACCCAATTGGATGTCCTCGTATTGCCATTATTTGTAAAAAAGGAGAACACCCAGGAGTCCCAGTTAATAAGTGCTGCGCTGAATGTGTTAAATGTACCCAAGAATGCCCATTGATTAATTGTATTACCGGTTCTGAACTATACTACCCAACAAACAGTTGTTGTCCAAAATGTAGACCAATAGAAACATCTAAACCCTCACAATAAACTAAAAAAAATATTTTATAATATTTATAAAAATATTTCATTTACACAACTACACTAAATGGTATAGTTATTATTTATTATATATTATTATATAAATATATAATAGTTATATATGTTTTATTTTATTTTTAAATATTTTTTTTAAATTTTTATTTTATGTATTTTTTTATTATTTTTATTTATATTTATGATTATTAATGTTCGTGAGATTCTGAATTTTTAACTAAAGAATGATAAATACTATTTTCATCTTGATTTAAAGTATCTGGAGCATCGAATTCGACTAATTCACCTTTATCGAGAACCATAACAATATCACTTTCTCTAATTGTATTGATACGATGAGCAATAGTTAAAACTGTACAATCTGCAAATTCGGTACGAATTGTATTTTGAATAATACCTTCAGTTTCGATATCAATTGCGGCAGTAGCTTCATCCATAACAATAATTTTAGATTTCTTAAGGAGAGCACGACCCATACACAATAATTGACGTTGACCTACTGAGAAATTTTCACCATTTTCTTGAACTGGTGCATCTAAACCGCCTGAAAGATCTCTAATTGCTTTACCTAAATGAGAACGATCGATTGATTCCCAAATTTGTGCGTCATCATATGAATTGAATGGATCTAAATTTGATCTAATTGTACCTGCAAATAATACTGGATCTTGTGGAATAATAGCAATTCTACTACGAAGGGTATTTAACCCCAATTCTGTAATATCAATACCATCGATTTCAATAGTGCCTCTAAGTGGTTCAACTAAACGGAAAAGAGCTTGAGTTAATGAACTCTTACCAGCACCTGTACGTCCAACAATACCAATTTTCATCTTTGGTTTAATCTATAAAGTTAAATAATAAAATAAATATTAGTATATTTAATAAACCAACCAATGAATAAATAATAAATAATTATGTAACTTACCTCACAAGAAATACCACGTAATACTGGATCTAAACCTTCACGATATGTTAACCAAAGATTTTTAAATACAATACCACCTTCAGTAGGCCATTTCTTTGAAACACGTTTATCGTTATAGAGTGGAGCTTCTGGAGCTAAAGTACAATATTCTTGAATTCTTTCAATTGAAACTACACTATTTTCTAAATCACATGACATTCTAACCATCCAATTCATATTTGATGTAATTGCTAAAGCATAGGTGATAACTAAACCAGCTGTACCTGGATCAATATGACTTCTAGCCAAAACAGTGTATAATACGGCAGATGTAACAATGCAAGCACCTAAAAATTCGAGTCTAATAGCGAGCCATCTATTAGCAGCAACATTAATACCATAACATTTTTGATTATCATCCAAAAGTCTTTCGTTCTCTTTGACAAATCTTGGGACTTCTTGATAAGCTCTAATTGTAGTGACACCAGCTAAAGTTTCACTGAAATTTGCATAAATTGGTGAACGAGATACACCTTCAAGACGAGTTAATTCTCTTGAGCTATTTAAATAATAACGTTGAATAAAGAAGAAAAGAGCTGCAACTGGAACCATAGCCAAAATAATAAATGGAGAAACTAAGGCGATGACGATAATTGAACCAATAACTTGACAGAAAGTATTTAAAAACATACCAAGAGTACGAGCAATAGATTCATCGATAGTTAACTGATCTTTAGAGAAACGATTTAAAATTCTACCAATTGGGGTGGTATCAAAGAAGCTCATTGGTGAACGAATAACACTGTTGAACATTTTTTCGTGGAAAAGTTTTGAACCTTTAATTGAACCGAATACCATTGCAAATGAACGAAGGAATGTAGCACTAATTGTACCAAGTGAGAAAAGAACATAAATTAATAAATAGTGTCTTGCGGTTCTATTTGCTTCATCTTCACTAAAGTCACTGGCACTTGAAGTTGTGGTATTATTGGTCCAAACTGAAAGCCACCAATTTGCAAGAATTGATAATAATTGAGTTAAACCATAAAAACCAGTAATACAACCAGCTAAAATTGGGCCAATAGCCTTAAAGTATGAGAAATAAACTTTGAGAGAAACCTTACCTTCTTGTTTGGTTTCAATTGTAATGATCTTTGATTTATCTTTTGGTGGAGCATTAACGATTTCAATTGGTTTGGTTTCGTTATTAATTTGTTGTTTAATTTTATCTTTTAATAAATTCAATGGTTTTAATATTGATTTCTTTTCATTTCCTTTAGTTAGTGAATCATTTTGACCATTACCATCAATGTCGATATCTTCCATTAACTCTTTTTCATCTCCACTTGATTCTTGGTCATCCATTGGTTCATTGGAAATTAAAATAGCATTACCAGTTGGTGATGGTGATCTTGAACGAACTCTAGAAACTCTATCTGATGATGATACTAATTTAGTTGTTGATTGATCACCCTCCTCCTCTTCGTTATCATGATCACTACCTACAGATTGATTTAATTTTGATTGACCTTCATCTTCTGACTCTATCTCTTCGCCCTTTGATCTATCTGGAGTTTGACTATTAGATTGACTGGTTTCATCGTGTGACATTAATTGTGAGAAATGACTATTATTTGACATTAATTGTTCAAATGTACCTTCTTCAGCAATACGACCATCTTTCATCATTATAATTCTATCTACAAATGGAAGATAATGTACTGCATGTGTAACCAAAACTCTAGTTTTATTTCTTAATATACCTGTATTATTTGCTAAAACATTCTTAAAGATTGATCTACCGACATGGGCATCTACAGCTGAAAGACAATCATCAAATAAATAAATATCTGCATTATTATAAACAGCACGAGCAATTGAAACACGTTGTTTTTGACCACCTGATAAATTAATACCTTTTTCACCAATTTCTGTTTGATCACCACCTGGAAGAATTTTAATATCTGGAATAAGACAACAGGCATCGACTACTGAATCATATTTTTCTTGTTGGAATTCTTTGGCAAAAAGAATATTGTTCTTGAGAGTTGCATTTTGAATCCAAGCTTGTTGAGTTACTAAAGCTACAGAACCTTTAACGGCAACAGAACCCTTAACCTTATCTAAATCACCGACCAATGAAGATAAAATACTAGATTTACCACTACCAACATGACCTACAATAGCTAATAATTCACCTGTACCAACTTTAATATTGATATCATGAAGAATTGGTTTATGTGGCTCCCATTCTAAAGTAGCATTGTCAACTTTGATGGAAACGTCATTTTCGCTGATGTGATGTGTGACAACATTTGGATCGAGATCTTTCTTTAAAAGGAATTTTTGAAGACGTTGAACTGAAACTGATGCTTCAATGATTGAACTAACAACTGATGGTAACATATTAATTGGGAATTGCATTACATTGAAAAGTGCAAGACTTGGGAAAGCAATTTCAGCTGTTAAAACACCGCCTGTTAAAATATAAACTGTAAATGTGATAACTGATACGAAAACTGGACTCATTGACCAAAGTAAAAGTGAAAAACCTTGAATATATTTGATAACCTTCATAACTGCCAACTCTTCATTTCTAATAGAGTTTACATGATCCATAAAGTTTTGTTCCCATGAATAAAGTTTGATTACCTTGATACCATTTAATACTTCATTAACTGCTTTAGTACGACGATCCTTAAGTTTCATTGATACAACTTGTCTCTTTTTATTGATATTACTGATGAATAAATTGATTGGAATCATGACTAACATAACACCTAAACCAGCAAATACACTTGGTCCTAAATGTCCATAGAGAAGGAAAAGAGCAATTGCTAATTGTTCAAGAGCTGACCAAATCATATGAAGATATGGGCAAAGATCCATGAATTTTTGTGCATCAACAGACATAAGATTAACGATTTCACCAATTGTAGTACCTTCACGTAATGATGTTTTTAATGATTTTTTGTAGACAGAGGTGACAACGGCTGAACGTAACCACATACCAACACGGAAACATCTATGGAAATATTGATGAAGAAGAATTGATTGGCAAACTGGTGCTAAAAAGTATAATAAAACATAGATTAAACCGTCATAGGTACTAACACCATTTCCTTTAACAAATGAAAGTACTCTTCCCAAAAGAGTTGGACCAACGAAAATTAAAAGATCTTGAATTAATTTAAAAATTGCAGCAACATAAAAATGTGGGCCAAATGCTGTAGCTAAAGCCCATGGTAATGATGGATTAGGTCTCTTTAATTGATCAGCCCAAGCTTTTTCGAATTTCTCTGATAATATTTTACTTTGATCCATTTCGACCAATCCTGGTACATCTTGCATTTCCAATGCTTTCTTTTGACCTTTAACTAAAATTGAATTTACCCACCAAAAAGTAATACGACTGAATAAATTGGCATTTGCTTCTTGGGAAATTTCATACTCCTCTAAATTTTGATATGATTGACCAGTTTCGAAAAATAATACACCAGTAATTGATAAAATTAAAATTAAACAATAACCAACAAAAAATGAAAAATATTCTAAAAATCCAACTTCAATATTTGTTTGCTATAATCAATGATTTAATTTAAATATTGAAAAATATTAGTATTATATTATTAAATGGTTGTTATTATAATATCAATACTTACGCCTGCAATTGCCAAAGTTAAAGTTCTTAACTTTATAGTGGCGACTAAAAATGCCAATACCCAATATAAACGTAACTCCCAGCCTCTTGGTTGACTCTTTTTTAATTCTAAATAAAGTAGACCAAATGCAATAGACCATTGAGTGATGGTTACAACAGAATAAAATAATTCATATGGTTCGTGATATATGGAAACTGACACTATAAAAAATAAAACTTTCCATGCTATTAAAAGTAGTGATACAATGATCTCTAACTGCAGTGATTTTTTCCATGTTGGAAAGTCTTGAGTTAACTGTTTAAATTTAAATAAATCGGGTTTCTTGTTTTCTAAATAATATAATCTTTTCATACCAAACACTATTAAAAATACTGCTGGTATGGTCATTACAACTGAATCTTCAAAACATTTACTAAAATCTCCTGAATTCCATACTGTAAATTTGTTGCCTTCACCACAAAATTCCATTTTCGTTAAATTTTGTTTATTATAATATTATTTATAATACTACAATTATATATATATATGTGTATTTTTTTTTTTTTAAATTTAAAAAAATAAAAAAATTTTAACCTTTATAATAAAATAATAAAAATAATAAAATTAATATATTAATGTTTTTTTAAAGAATTTTTTTTTAAATGTTTAAATAATAATAAAATAAAACAATAAAATAATAAAATGTTTAAATAAATAATAAAATCTAATGGTTTAATTATTTATTTTGTGTGTGCATGTGTGCGGTTTTTAATTATTTTTTTTTTTATCATCTAATAAACATGTAGTTTAATATTATTTTTTTGTATTAAATTAATGATGTTTATAATTTTACTTTTTTTTTTTTTTTTTTGTTCTTTTTGTAAAAAATAATTAAACTTTATAAACTTTTTAATGATAATAAAACATTATCAAGATTTTAAAGTTTGTTTTTATTATTTTTTCTTATTTCTTTAATTCTTTGTCCACACAAAGATTCCAAAAAATATAAATGAAAAAAAAATAAAAACTTTTTAAATGCAAAAAAAAAAAATGAAAATAATTAAAAAAAAAAATCGGCTTTTTTTTTTTTTTTTTCGTAAAATATTAATATACATACCTTTTAATTAATTTCTAATTAATCTATTCTTTTCTTTTATAAAGAGTTCAAATTAATAAATCTTTATTTTATAAATTTTATTTTATTGGTTTTTATTAGATCTTTTTTAAAAAAAAAATATAAATTTAATTTAATTTTTTTATTATTATTATTTTATTATTTTTATTTTTTTAAAAAAATTTATAATAATAAATAAAAATAAAATCAATTAAATAAATAAAAAAAACTATATTTTTATAAAAATGAAATAAATAAAAATATGATTGTGTAAATAAAAAATGAATTTACTGTGTGTTATATAAATAAAATTAAAAACAAAAATAAATTTTTTTTTTTTTTAATTTATATTTTTTTTTATTTTTTTATTTTTTTTTTTAAAAATAATTTTTTGTTGAAAGAATATGTGATTCTTTGGTTCTTCTGTGTCTGAAATTTCAAAACAAATGATTACATTTTTATTTTTCACTTATATTTTATCCCACTGACCATTTTTTTAAAAAAAAAGAACATAAAATTTTATTTTATTATTTAAAAAACATATATAAATAAAATCTGTCCATATAGTTTTTTTTTTTTTTGTAATTTTAAAAGAAAATAAAAAAATTTCTTCTAATTTAGTGTATATACTAAAAATAAACCCTTTTTAATATGATCATTTTACACCCAATCATTTTAAAAAAATAAAACCGTAGCTTTCCCTCCATAGCTATAATATTTCTAAAACTAAATAATTAATGAATAAATAAATAAAAAAAATAAATAAAAAAAAATCAAATAAATGAATAAATTACTAAAAGAGGGTATAGGGATACAAACAATTATTTTTTATAATTTTTATTTTTTTTAAAATAAAAATATTTTTTTTTGAAATTTTTAAAATTTTTTTTTTCGTAAAAAAATACCAACATATCATTTTAAAATGGATGGTAATAAAATAATAACCGAGGAAAATGAAAATGATTTCGTTTTTAAATTAAAGGTATTGTTCAATCAGTTGGTTCATATTCCAACAATGCTTGCAACACTTAAAAATGAAATTTCCCCCAATTTTTTGAAAAGGAAAACAAATAAATTAAATTTATTTTACCAATGGACCCCTAC
>NW_003519434.1:26319-44771 GCF_000190715.1 Dictyostelium purpureum | reverse complement strand
TAGAGGTTAATGAATCCATTTTAGAAAAGTATTTGGAAATTATAAATGGCGGAGGTGTTACAGATGAAATCGAGTATTGTTGGAAATCCTATTTTGTTGAAGATAAATGGGTGGTTTTAAAAAATGAAAATACATATAATCTTGTTGGTATGACAACTTGGGGTGCAGCTTATTTATTGTCAGATTTCATTTTACAAAACAAATCATTATTCGAAAATAAAAATATATTAGAGTTGGGCAGCGGCACAGGTTTAGCAGGTATTGCATTGGATTATGTAAAACCATTAAAAAAAGTAATATTGACAGATTATTCACCAAAAGTTTTAAAAAATTTAAAAGAAAATATAGAATTAAGTAGGTAATAAACAATAGTAATAATAATATTGGATAGTTTTCTAATAGTAGTATATTATTTAATATAGATAATATAGGAATCGATGATTTAATTAATGATGAAGATAATCAAGATTTAAATGGCAATAATAGGTTTAAAGTAAAGATATTAGATTGGGAAATTGAGGATCTAACTGTTTTAGACAAAGAATATTCAGATGGAGATAATTCAACAAATATTATTTTAGGGGCAGATATTGTATACGAACCTTCACTAGCAAGATATTTAGTAAGAATTTTAGATTATTTATTAAATAAAAATAAAGATTCAGTAGCATATATTTCATCTACAATTAGAAACCAATCAACATTTACAACATTCCAGCAAGAGTTAAAAGAAAAACAATTAACTGTCGAAGATATTACAAATACTTTAGCAGATAAACCATCACCATTTATATATGATAAATCACAAATTGTATTATATAAAATTCATAAATAAATAAAGAAAATAATTAAATATATATATTATAGAAAAAAAAATACATTTTATTAATTAATTATTGATATTATTGTTATTGGTTTAATTAATTTTTGCTATATAAATTTTTATTGTTTAGAAATAAGTAATATCATCTTCTAATGATTTGTTTTGTTGAACAGAGACAAGTTGTGGAGCAGCTTCTTTACCATTCACTGGGAGACCAACGAAAATTCTATAGTGATTGTAACCATTATCGGTGTGGACTTTGACAAAGTAGTTAGTACCAGCAACAACTTGTTTTTTGTATGAGACTGCTTCAAATTTGTTGTAGTGAGTGGCTAATTTGTTTTCTGCATTTACTTTAATTTGAGCACAAAGATTTCTGACATAGTCATCAGCATCATGTTTAGCACCAATTCCACCAACAATACCCATTTTATTATTATTTGTTAAGTTATAGATATAAGGAAAAAAAAAATATTATTAAAGTTTTTCTTTTTATTATTTATAAAAATAAAGTTTTTTTTTATTATTATAAATTGAATGTATGAAATATAAAAAATTTGAAAAATTAATAAATTTCTTAATTTATATTTTTTTTAAAATTTTTATTTTTTTTTTTTTTTTATAAAAAAAATAAAATAAAAATTAAAATAAAAATATATTATAATAAATATATTTTAAACTATTTCTTTATATGTACAGTTTCCAGATTTAAATTTTAGTGTGTGAGTGTGAGGGGTTTAAGTAAGTTTTTAATTTTTTTATTATTTTTAGTAGCTTGTAAATTATGTTTATATCAAACTTAAAAATTAAGGTGGGGTCATAATTTATTTTTTTAGTTTATCACCAACTTCAACCAATGATATAATGGTATATTTGTTGTTTTTATCTAAATTTAAACCACTACATACCAGTAAATAACCAAAAATGGATTTTTGATGTTGATAATAAAATAATTATTTAATATTTAATATTAAAATAATAATAAATAAATATTTTTAATATTAATTATAGATCTTTTTTTTACAAATTTCATGTGTTTAATAAAATAGGAAAGTAGAGAGAAATAATAAAACCTTTTTTTTTTGAATGATTGAGTTCCAGATATCTATTTTTATTGGTTATTAAATTTGAACACAATTTATATATGCTTTTTTTTTTTTTTTGAAAAATAATAGTAAATCTCTAGCCTGGTCAAATAGACTAATATTAGTTTTTTGCAAACTATTCAACTTTTAAAAATAAAATAAAATATTTAATTAAATAATTCAAATAATTATAAACATTAAAAAAATAAAAATAAAAAAAAAAAGAATAAAAAAAAAGTTCTTGTATGAATTTTATTATCTTTATTTTAAAATGGGTTTAATGGGTCTTTTAAAGTTTTCTTTTCTTGAATATCTCTTAATAATGCGGAGCCACTTGAGCTGACAAATACTTTGATATGAATGTATCCATTAAAAGTTTGAATCTTGATTAAATAATTCATTCCCAAAACGATTTGTTGTCTATAGGAAATTACTTTATAGGTTGTCATTTTTTTTTGAAGTTTACCTTCCACTGCAACTTTAACATCATCAGCAATTCCTTGAATTCTGCTGTCTGCTTTACTTTCATCTGACCACTTGCCAATTATAAAAGCCATTTTTTTTTAAAAGAAAAATTACAATATTATAATTTTGTAAAAGTTAAAATAAAATAAAATATTATTACAAAATATTAAAATATTTATAATAAAAACATTATTTTAATAATTTATTGTTACTTTATTTTATACTATTAATTTGTAGTTATTATTATTAATAAAACTATATCCCCCATTTTTTTTTTATCTACAATAAAAATTAAAAATGTAAAGTTTATTAATTTATTGTTATAACACCATTTATTACTTTTGTTTTATATATTTATTTTCTATTTATTTTCTATTTATTATTTATTATTATTTATTTTTATTATTTTTATTACTTTTTATTTTTATTTTTTTTTATAATTTTATTTTTTATTTATTGATATTATTGATTGATTAAAAAATAAAACAAAATTAATCTTGATGAGTTCTAAGAGATATCCTTTTTTCTCGAAATGATATGTTTTAATCTTTTTTTAAAGATTTTGATCATGTTTGAAAAATTATAAAAACAATACAAAATATTATAAAAAAAAAAGTATTCAAAAATAATAAAAAAAGGTGATTATTGTTTAATATAGCAATACCATTTTACACATAGGGTATATATAGAAAAAAAAAAAAAAAAAAAAAGTTTTTAAAATTTAATAATTTGGGGGTGCTAAAATAAAATAATTATTTTATAAATTACATAATTTTATAAAAAACAAAAATTTTAATAAAAAATAATTTTATTTTATTTTATTTTTTTTTTTTATTTTTCTTTTAAAAAAATAATGAAAAAAAATTTATTTTCTCAAATAAAATAAATTATATTTAAAGCTGTAATTATTTATATATGTTATGTTTTAACTTGTGTATATTTATATATTTGTGTTTTAAAAGGATCCCAAGTTTTTTATTTTTAAAAATTAAAATTTTTAATTAATTAATAATTTTTATATTTTAAAAATTATAGGTAACAATATATTAAAAAAAACAAGAAAAGAAAAGAGAAATTATAATCAAGTAGAGTATATCAATTAAATTTAGTCTCTATTAGTTCTATCTCTGCCCTACTATTCATCGTATCTCTATTTTCCATTACAATCATTATACTATCATTATACTATCATTACACTATCATCACCTATCATCATTTCTTTTAGATCAAAAAAATAAAATAAAAAATAAAAATGGATTTTTATAACACTGTTGAAGAAATAACTAATACAATTTATAAAAAAAAATCAATTAAAGTAATTTATAAAATGGGTGATTCATATATTATAAACAAGCTTGTCGAATTTGTCAAAAAAGAAATGGCAGATAACGATCCATCACATGATTGGAATCATGTAGAAAGAGTATGGAAATTAGCAGTATCAATAGCTGAACAAGAGGAATTTGAAGGTGATTTCGAATTACTTCAGTTAGCAGCCATTGCACACGATATTAAAGATTCAAAATACTTAAAGCCGGGTGAAGACGAAGATACCGCTGAAAATACAATCATCAGTTTCCTTACATCTCATCAATACCCTTTAGAAAAAGCCAAATATATTTCGAATGTAGTTAAACAAATATCATTTAAACACGAATTGGGTGTTTCCTCTAATTATCAATTTTTACCAGAATCCAAAATTGTACAAGACGCAGATAGATTAGATGGTAACTATTTATATACATATAAATACATATAATTAATAATGGTTAAATAGTAACATTTTATTTTATTAATTTTTTTAATTAGCAATCGGTGCTATTGGTGTTGCAAGAACATTTTCATATGGAGCCGCTAAAAGTAATACACCATTTTATAACCAAAATACTAAAGAATTAATGAAGTCATTAGATGAAAGCGATGAAATTAAAACAATTCAAATATCTAAAGATCAATATAAGAATCACAACTCACCAACAATAGACCATTTTTATGAAAAATTATTTAGATTAGAGAGTATGATGAAAACAAAAAGTGGCCAGAAAATGGCCAAGAAACGTCATGAATTTATGATTTCATTTATGAAGCAAATGAATAATGAATTAAATAATTTATGCTAAAAAAAAAAAAAAAAAAAAAGAAAAAGAAAAAGAAAATAAGAAATTTATTAAATGAATATTTTATTTTATTTTTAGAATTATTATTTCTATAAATATTAATTATTTTTTTTACTTCTAATCCCAATTTTAAGTTTAGTTCTAATTATAATTTTAATTCTTAATTTACTACTAATAAAATATAAATAATTTTTTAATTTAAAATTAAATAATTAAATAAAAAAATAAATATAAATTTAATAAAAAAAATAAACACTATAGTGTTTTCTATAACTTTTTTCTTTTTTTTTTTTTTCTTTTTTTTTATATTTGATTTTATTTGTTTTTTTTTTAAAAAAAGATATAATCTTGTATTGGCTAGATAAGTTGGATTATGTAATGTTTGGATTGGTGGATTGGATTCTATATATTGCTATTATCCAAAAAAATATTCTATATACTTTTTTTTTCGGTTATATTAATCTATGATTCTACCAGTAATAAAAATATTATCGTTTTATTATTGTTTCTATTTTATATTGATTAATTAAAAAGAGTTGGAAATTTCTTTTAATATTAAAACTGAACGATTTCTAATTTCGTTAGAGTCTTTAAAATCGATTGGTAAGTTTTTATATTCTTCTTTATTTAAAAAATTTGATAGCTTATCGTGATCGCTTGCAACCGAGGTAAGGTCTCTAAAATATTTGTAAAATAATAAGTGGTTTTCGTCAACTTCGCCTTCTCTAAGATAAGCTTTTAAATAAGCCTCAATAATTTCATAGATCCTATCTAAATTAATTTTTATCATTTTCTTTTTTGTGTCACTTGTCATTTTAAATTTTTTTATTTATATTAAATTATTATTTATTATTTTTTGAAAATGAAAATAATGAATTAAAAAAAAAATATAAAAAATTAAAAAAAAAAAAAAAAAAGAAATTTAATTTAAAATTTTTGAAAAAAAAAAATTTATTTGTTTTTTTATTTTAAAAAAAAAAAAAAGTGTTTGTATTTGTAATGATTTTATTATTATAACAATGGGTAAAAAAAAGAAAAAAGGAACTAAAAATAAATCAAAAAAAAAAAAAAAAAAATAAAAAATCTAACCTTATGTTTTTTTTTTTTTTGATTTTTTTTTTTTTTAATTTTACTTTTTTATTTTTTCTTTTTTATTTAAAATATAATTTTTATTCAGGGGGGTGCAATAATTTATAAATAATTATGGTGGATATATCCCAAACAGAAATTTTATTTTGGAAAATATTTAAAAATAAAATTTTATTATCAAAAATATTTTGTAAAAGTTTAAATTATGAAAGATTGGTTAAAGCAGATGAAATTTTAATTAGATTTAATGATGGCATTAGTGTAATAAAAGAAAGGGTTAGAAATTCAAGTTATATAACGTATAATAGTATCGAACCAATATATAATAAAATAACTAAAGATACCTTTGAGAATATCGACTTTTATAAACAACTATTTACAAACTATCCAAAGTATTTCATGTTTTCAGAGATTGCTTTACCACTAATTTTCAAGTGTTCAAATTTAGTTGCTTTGAGGGTCTATATAGATCAATTTAAAATAACAAATGATCAAATAAACTATTTGGCAAATTCATATTATAAAGTATTAATAATTAATCATAGCAACTCCCAAATTTTAAACTACAAATCATTCAAAATGCTTAGCCATCTCATCTTATATCACGGTGTCCAATTAAGAAGCTCTGTAGAAATGGTCGAGACTGTCAAAGGCGGGAATCTATATTATATGATTATATACTTTAAAGGTGGCTTATTAACTTTTGGCCAACTTTTGGATATTACAAAGTCTTTTATATCTTTCTTTTCAAATGGTATTAAAATCAATTTCAAAAATAAAAAACTAGATAAAGATAAATTTATAGATAAGTTTATATCTGCTCTATTAGATAGTTCTTGTCCAGGTATTGGCAGTAGTAAATCATTCAGTTTATCAACCACAGACATAGTAAAAAAGAAATTATTTTCAAAAACAATAAATTTTGAACCACAAATAAAATTTGTTTCAGCTTTAAACAATAATAATAGTAACAACAACAATAATAATGATTTTGTAAAAAATAAATCAGATATTAAAAAGAATAAATCAGGTAGCATAAGTAAATTTATCAAAGAATTAGAGTCAAATGAATTGGTTAAACAACATTTAGACATTGACATATTAAAGCTCTTAAGAGTGTGTACTTTTATAGATTGTAATTGTAGCGAATTAATAAATAATAGCAATATAAATAATAGCAATAGTAATAATAGCAATAGTAATAATAGTAGTAATAATAATATTTTAAATTTTATAAAAAGATGTAAAGAATTAAGAGCTTATATTTTAAAGTTAATAAAATCATATTTTTTAATAACAAATGAAAGTATAGAAATTTGGTATAAAAAGCAAATATGTGAAGACATCTCATCACTAAATATACTAGAATATTGCAGTTATTTCTTCAACTATATGTATAGCTATTTTAATAGTATCAGTAATAATAATAATAATATAATTGAAAATAATTTTATTTTAAATTGTTTAGAAATCATTTTAAATAATAATAAATCAATTACACCATTTTTGGTTATTTTAGAGATTGGTGATTTAAAATTAATAGAGTTATTTCATCAAAAATATAAAGAATCTATAGAATCATTGTTTAATAGTAGCTATAACGATTATAATATCGGTTATTTAATGCGATCTATCAAGTCCACTGCCGTATTAGATTTCTTTTATAAAAACTATCAAGATTCACCAATTTTTACAAATCATTCAGTGAATTGGAAATATATATCAAGTATACCAATATTAGAGCACTATGAAATGCTAATCAAGAATATGGATTTCAAGTTACTCATCGACGATTACAAATATTTTAATCCAACTCTGTACCAATACTTTATCATTGACAAAGAGCTAAAGCCTCTATTTAGGGATCTTGAGCAAATATCATTGGAATTATTATCTAGGGCATTGGAAAGTCAATCATCATTATTATCAGTATATCAACTATCAAATAACTTTTTATTAAGCTCATGTCAAAAAATTGTTTCAGAGTATATTCAATATGAAAGACATGATATTTTGGTTTCAATTTTCAAACATTTAAAACTACCAGAAATTAATTTAGTTTCAATTATCGAACAAGAAAGACCATTTAAATTACTTAGATGGATCGCAAATAACTATTCCCAAAAGGATCAAATACCCTATCCAACGGACCCAAATCCATTTTACACTGTTAGAATGAATCTAAACTATCCATATGGTATAGACTATCAAGAAACTGTCACAGTAGAAATGTCAGTATATCAATTGTTTTACTCTTTTATATTTAGTGAAGGTTTCAACAATGCCATAGAGTTAATTAAAATAAATCCATTGGTCTTCAAATACCATAAGTTTATAGAAAATAATAAAAAGACCACACCTTTAATTGTAAAGTTTTTAGATTATACAACAAATTATTATTTCACAACTTTAGAAAATATAGATGATCAAGACAAATCAATTTCGACACTAATTACAATTTTAAAATCGATTTTAATATTTTATTTAAAAGACTCTGCCGTATCGGGAAATATAGATTTTTTTAAAATTTTATTTATAAAATATTCTTATTTTATAAAGAAACAATTTAAAAATGGTGAAACTCTTTTAGAACCACTCCAACTAGTAGAAATATTGAATAATGCCTCAAAATCAAACAATATCGATATTCTAGAAGTAATTTTATCAAACTACTATACAAACTTTTCAAAAAATGAATATTATAAATTAATAAATCAAAGCTATCCAGCCCATCAATATTTTTTAAAATTTAAATAAATTAATTTTTTTAAAAAAAAACATCACTAATATACTTTTTTAATCTTTATTATTTATCTTTAATACTTAAATTAAACACATATTATTTAATTATATGTTAATAATTTAATAATTTAATAATAAATAATAACTTTAATTAATTTTAATAATAATTATTAATAATTTTAATAATTAATATTATGTGGATTGTTAAAAAATAACCTTAAAGATCCGGAGACCTGATGTTTTATAAAATATCAACAAATTGCCCAGATAGCTCAGTCGGTAGAGCGCAAGGCTTTTAACCTTGTGGTCGGGGGTTCGAGCCCCCCTTTGGGCGAATTATTTTTATTTTCACCCACCCCTACCCTAGGGATCTTCCCTGTGATCAGTCTATTTTACTCTCCCAGGCTTTAGGGGGAGAAATTTGTAATGTAGATGGAGCTACTTTAGTTATAGATAAATAATAAATATAAATAATTCTAATAATCAAATAAATATACAATTCTTTGTTTGTGAAAACTAAAACCGAAAACTGAAAACTAAAAAATAAAAATTTTATTTTTTAAATTTTTCAATTTTTTTATTTTTATTTTATTTTTAATTTTTAATTTTAAATAATAAATTATTTAAAATAAAGGAAAATATAAATATATTATTTAGTTGAGATATAATTATAACTGTAATATTCATTTAATTCTAAAATGCATATGAATACATTACAAATTATAGCATAGTTTCCTCCTGTTTGAACCTCGATGGTACTTCGCCTTATGTATCTTGTTTGAACTCCTGTCCTGATGGGCTCTCCGAATCACTAACGAATTGACACAACGGTGCCCAGCTTGTGGTAACCTTCATATAAGTATAAAAACACATAACAAACAAAAACAAAACACAATAAAAATACTGATGATACATTAAAACATCCTCACTTATAAAAAAAAAATATATACATTTTAGAATTAAATGAATATTACAGTTAAAATTATATCTCAACTAAATATTTTATTTATATTTTCCTTTATTTGATTATTAGAATTATTTATATTTATTATTTATCTATAACTAAAGTAGCTCCATCTCATTATAATCACACACAAATTGACGTTACTGTGCCCAACTTATATGCAGTGTGTTAAACTCATACAAGGAATAAAGAAATCAACCACTTTCTTTAACAATCATATTAAAATCCAATTTTTATAATCATAGAATTATAAACTGATTTTTACACTATTCGACAGATCTCTAATAGATAAAAAATAATATATCTAAAGCAAACCTCCTATTGTATCATATGAACACCTCCGAATTTTAAAAAAAATTGTAATGTGGAGTTACTTGTTTATATATTTATTTATAACTATATATATATATTTATTTATATTTATTTATAAATAATTAACTGATTATTTTTGGGCATTTAATACTTTTGATATTTTTACTTTAAAAAAATAATTTAAAAAAATAAATTTTTTTACTTTAAAGTAAAAAAAAAAATTTTAAAAAAATAATTTAAAAAAATTTTTGTAAAAGCTAAAAAATAACGAAAAGTAGAAAAGTCTTTTAGTTAACTTTTGCTTTTCAGAAATCGGTTTAAAAACTCGGAAAATTTTATTTTAATTTTTTTTTTTTTTAAATAAAACATATTAATGTCATCGAGAAATTGAATTCAAAAATTTATCACTTTAAAATGAAATAATATTTGATTCTTTTTTTTTTTTTTTTAATTAAATTTATTCTTTTATTAATTTAATATTTTCATTTTCTTCCATAATTTCTAAAATAATATCAAAATAGGTTTGACCTTGATCTTGTTGTAAATCTTTGATTTTTTGTTTGAAATAATCATGATTAAATTCTTTTGTTTTTAAACTATCTTCATACCATTCAATAGTAACTTCTTTACCCAAATCTATTCTATTTTTTTCAAAATCTTTCCATACTATTTGAATTGGTTGATCAATATCGATATCACCAACACCACCAGAAAATAAATCTTCCAATCCATCTAAATTTGAGATTTGAAAGTCTTCATTTCCCATAAATAATCTATTAATTTCTTTATAAAAAGAATCTATATTATTTATATTTGAACCATTTATTAAATAACTATTTTTTTCTGAAAAAGTCATAATGAGTAAAAATTAAAAATAAAAAAAATAAAATTAAATGTAAATAAAATAAAATAAAATATTTCTGGTTTTTTATAAATCAATAAAGTTTAATTATTTATAACAATAAAGAAAATTCTTTTGATATTTTTTGTTTTAAAAAAAAATTTTGAAAATATTTTTTTGAAATTTTTTTTTTAAATTAATTGCTAAAAAAAAAAAAAAAAACGGGTTTTTTATTTAATATAAAAATTATCTTATTTTTTCGAGCTTATGAAACTCTTGAAAAAATTTTTAAATGGTTTAATATAAATAAGAAAAAAAAAAAAAAATTTTTGATTATTTATTTTTTTAATTCACAGAGATAAAATATGGGAAAAGTAGAAATTAAATCTATCAAAGGTACCAAACATTTTGGTGGCTTCTCTGAAGAATACCCAAAAGAATTAGAAGGAATTATTCCAGTTAAAGGTAATTTTTTTTAAAATTATTGTAAAAGCCGGTCAAGTTTGCCCCACACATTTGTTATAACAAAATTTAATGCGAAAAAAAGTTAAAAATTTGGTGGGTTTTTTTTTTTATTTCAAATTTGCGCAAACTTGGTTGTCTCGCACAATAAAACAAATATATTTTTTTATATTTATTAACACTATTTTTAGAATACCTTGATATTATTGATTGTTTAAATTATAATGGTATAAGAGATTTTTATTCTATTATTATTATTCTTATTGGTTATATTCTTTTTGGTTTAGTTATTATATTAGTATCTGCAATTATCGAGTTTATTCGTTGGTCAATTTTTAAAAGCAAAGTAAGTATTATTAATAGTTTTGATATTATTAGTATTAATATTATTATTATTATTGCTATACTTTTATATTAAAATTACTAATTTGATAATTTAATAGTTAAAAAGAGATTTAAATAAATGCCTCGAAGGAATCAATATGGCATTAGAACCAAGACAAGCATATATTACTTTACATATGAGTTTTTCAGGAGTCGTTACATTAACATTCAACTATCCAAACTCTACCACAATTAATAGCAATGAAATGATTTTACTTGACGGTACTCTAGGAAATGCTATTTTAGTTCATCCATGGGCTCAAGTAATTATTTTATATTAAAATATGTAAAATATTGAAATACTAATTTTTTTTTTCAATATAGCCAAATCATATTGTAAATCCATTAGTACATAGCCCAGACGACCAACCAGATGATATAAATTTTAGAAATATTTTAGTTTCTAGAAAATTAGAAAAGTTTTCATGTTTGTATTTAATTATTTATAAAATTTTTTTATTTAATTATTTACAAAATTCTTATAATAAACAGGGTCAGAAAAAAATTTCCAAGGTTGGAATGTTTTCTATAATTTAAAACTATATAATTATCTATCTTCCCAAGAATACACTTCAATGATGGAAGAGTACAATACATTATCTCAATCTATAAAGGTAAATATAAATATATCAATTTATATATTTTAAACATTTATTAATCTTTTATTTTTATTTAAAGTTTAATCATCATTGTTATAAATTTTTCTTAGCCTCTTTCATACTCATTTTTGCCTTGATTGGTTTAGTTTTAATAATTCCAGCTTCAATTTGGTTCGTTATTGAAAATAATAAATTTATTAAAACTGTATGTAAAATATATAATACTTTTTATTTTTAAAACTACAATAGAATCAATACTAATATTTTTTTCAAAACAGATAAACTATAATATTGACGTTTTAAATAATAAGTATAATTCAATTTATTATACACGTGGAATCCAATTTATAAATAAAAATGGCAAAGTAAGATCTCCTTTTGTATTATGTAATAGATAAATAGAAATATTAATTATTATTATTTTTTATAGCTTTTCATTACTATTCCAAAAGATGTTGGCCAAGCACCAATAGTTACTAAATACTCAGGTTCAAAACAATTAATTTTAGCACCAACAATTCCAAATGGTATTTTACCATTTTATCAAGTTAACTGTGCCCCCCCACAAAACTTTGAACCAGTATTTGAAAAAAATATTTAAATTATATTAATTAAAATATAATTTTTTTAATAAACATTCATATTTAAAATCTATAAACCCACGATTGTTTTAGTTCTCTTTTTTAGATAATAGTTTCACTCTGAAGATGTCTGAGTTTTCAGTATTACTTACGGTTATTTAATTTTTGTTGTTTAATTTTGGTTTATTTTGAGGTTAAATTATGGTTATTTAATTTTTGTTGTTTAATTTTGTTATTTAATTTTGGGTTATTTGTAATTCTTTGATAATTAAATTTAATTATTTTTATTTTTTTTAGGGAATTATTTTAGAAATTTTTTTAAAAATCATATTTAAAAAATTTAGAGAAATTTTAATGAATCAAATTTAATTAAATATACCCATAACTATATTTAATAATATTTTCTCTATTCTTTTAAAAATTAAATTATCAAAATATATTGAATCAAGGCCATCCAACCCCAAACCTATTGATACTCCGCAATACATTATTACAATGACTAACAATTAATATTATAGAAATATAATATCAAAAATCTTTGGAACTATAGCATTATAGAAAAAAGATAAAATAAAAAAAAAAAAAACAAAAAAATAAAAAAGCCGATGGTATTGAAATATATCATCAAAAACAATAATCTGGGGTTGGAATTTGATACCTTGATTTTTTTCCTTTTAATCTTCTCTGTGTTTTAGCATACAAACACAATATGAGATCTCTGTAGCACCAGATCTGAATTGTTCATCTTGAGGGTGTATTTCTCCTCCACTGTAAACTTTGTCATGTTTAGATTGCAGTGAATTAAGGAAAATCAATGTGTTGGTACTTTTATTAAAATTCCATTAGCTATCTTTACCAGTACTTTCTTATAGGTATTCTTTTAAAAAGCTCATAATATATATTCTCTGTAATTACAAAATAGTAGTAGATGACCATATGGGTCATTATTCATAAATGTATTGCACATGTTTTATATTAATAATAAAAAATTGAAACACCAATTAAAAATAATTTTAGTTATTTAATCTATTGTATTAATTGTTAACCAGTAATTTTTGACTTATCCTTTCAATGATTGGAGCAAAGGATAGCACTTTTATTATATTTAATTTTTTTTAGTAATTTTAATTTTTGTGGTATCTGCTCACTTTTGAAGAATATATTAAAAAAGTTAGAAACAAAGAAATTGTTTCTTAAGTATTATCTTTTTTACATCTTAATGTTAAGTTTGACTTTAGATGGTAATAACGGCTTCATTTGGATGGATTCTTGTATTGGCAATGGAAAAGACTAGAAAAAGTGTATATATAGAAGATTTAAATTTATTTACTTTGGAATAATTGGAGAATCTGCAGGGTTATCTTGATTATATGTGTATTGATTTTTTCATGATGCCATCATTTCAGACCTTTAAAGGCCACTTAAACATTCACCCAATATCTATTCAAACAATTCCAAATTCAAAAAATTACAAATTCAAAGAAAATTAACGTCTAACCTAAAAATTTAATTATTAGGTTACGGACATGGACAGTTTTTTTTCTATTTTCATGTATATGGGAAATTAGTTAAGTGGTATAATGCTACCTTTGGGTGGTAGCGTCCTGAGTTCGATTCTCGGATTTCCCCACAATTTTATTAAGGTTTTATCTTCCTGGTGATTTATCAATTTATAATTTGTAATGTAAATGAACTTTTATAATAAATTCAAAACACTTAGAAGAATAATCAGCCATATCAACGATCTATATTATGAGTTTCAAAAAAAAAAACATTAAATAAAATTTTACTGATTAATTTAAAGCATTTGCTTTTAATTATCTTGACTTTTAAAAAAAAAAAAAAAAAAAAAAAAAAAAAAGTTATTGACAATAAAAATCTGCAACAACTAATTTCAGCAAATAAACTTATATGTGATATTTGTTAATACAATAATTTTTTAATAAAAATTATATATAGTTTTATTTAATTATTTTTTTTAATATTTTTTTTAATGGTTGGCATTTTATCCCACCAACCAAGGAAAATTGAATATAAAACATTCATATATTTAATAATAAAAATTTTTCTTTTACCTGAACCAAAGAATTTAATTCTAATTTGTTCCTCAGCATATTCGAAATGTTCTAAAATTACGGAGTGGGTATGAGTGTTGATTGTAGCTTTGTTAATGACTGTATTTGATGTGCCTGTTGAAAGATTTGTTGTGGTATTGGTTTGTTGGATACATTCGGAGTCTTTTTTAAGGAATTTTGAAGGTAATAAACATTCTAAAATGCAGAAATAGTGGAACAAAGTACCAGCAGAAACAAAAAGATGCCATACAGCATGGTTGAATGGAGCAGTTTCCCAAATTAAAAATGCGACACCACTAGTATAAGTTACACCACCGGATACCAATAACTTTAGACCCTTCTTTGGTAGATGTGTGATCAAATCTTTGAGGCCAATAATTGATGTCCATCCCATTAAGAGATAGAATGAATTTGAAATGATATCTGGAACGCCATTGGCACCTAAAATTAATTTGCTACCTACACCAAAGAAACACATTGTCCAAATTAATATAAACATTAACCAACCAACTTTAACAACTTTTGGTGTTTTTCTTTTTACAACTGCGCTTACTGTTGTAGTGGCTGTACGAATTGAATCCCCGGCACCATCTAATACTTTGGTTTGAATGGAAGATCCAATACTTGATAAATTGTTATATACTAAATTAATTAATGTTAATGGGGTATATGTACCTGCGATTAAGAAATAAATTGCGCAATGATCTAAATCTTTAAAAAAACTTCTATATCTTTGTAAATTTAAAATATCAACTGAATGATACAAAGTTGAACAAAAATACATTGTCATCTATAATAAGACAATTTAAAATATTAATATTTTCACAAGAATAATTTTTTTTTTTTTTTTTTAAAAAATATTAAAGTACACTTACAAGAGTGATTCCATAAATTGAGCAAGATAAAACATGCCATTTTGAACCCTTCATTCTTGCCAAGGAAATTAAGAAAAAAACTGCTGGAATACAGAGAACCAAACCTAGACCATGTGAAAGAGAATTTAATACCTCCTCGTTATAAGTTTGTACCTCTGGACCTGGAACATTAGTTTCTTCGATTTCCCCAACTGTAAAGTTATGCATAATAGCAGAAGCCATATTCGATTTTTTTTAGATTTTTTTTTTTTTTGTAAAGAAAAAAAAAAAAAAAAATTTTTTTTTAAATGTTAAAAAAAATAAAAAATAAAAAAAAATTTTCAAGATATATTAATTATATCTTTGAGATTAGTTGTTATTGATTAACAAAACACACTAGTCTTTTTAATAACACACACCAACACACAGATACAAGTGTAATGAAATATGAAAATAATTGTTATATATATTATTAAAAATTTATATAAAACGAGAGAAAAAAAAAAAAAAAAAAAAAGTTTATTTAAAAAAATTAAAATTTTTTTAAAAATTAAAAAATTAAAAAAAAAAAAATTAAAAAAAATAAAAAATAATAATTTAAAAAATGTGGGGTGGGTAAATATAGGCTAAAAAAACAAAAAAATTAAAGAAAAAAAAAAATAATTAATAATTTATTCTTTTTTCTAAAACTCTTTTTTTTTTTTTTCGTTTTTATTTAATTATAAAATTATAAAATTTGAAATAAATATTTTTAATTTTTAAAGTTGAAAATGGTAAAAAAATAAAATAAAAAAAAAAAAAAAAAAAATTAAAAAAAAAAAAAAAATGGAAATAATTAATTCCCAAGTAATCACACAAAAAAAAAGATATTTTTTTAAAAAAAAAAGCACAAAACACACAAAAAAAACAATTAAATCAACAATTTTTTTTTTTTAAAAAAAAAGAGATATTGAAAAAAATACCTAAAAATAGTAAAATAAATAAATAAATAAATAAATATAAAAAATTAAAATATTTATATTGTTTTTTTTTTTAACTAAAATTTAAAAATTAAATAATAAAATGTAATTTAAATATTTTATTTAATATTTTTATTTGTTTAATTTTTTAGTGGGGGAATAATATTATTATAATAAATCTATTATTATTATTATTATTATTATTATTTTTTAACTTTACTAAAATTATTTAATAAAGATAGTTAAATGAACTTAATTTATAATATATAAATTAAAGTTCATTATCAAATGATACAGAATTTTGGATAGCGGGAACAGCTCTAGTAAAATCGAAATTGAATTGGTAGTTTTCATTTTCATTGTTTAAAATATTTGAAAAATTATTGGAAGGTTTTTTGTTTTGAATGTTATTATTAATGGTATTATTATTATTATTATAATTTTTTGCCGAAGTCATTAGAGTCGCCATTACCATTACCGCCATTGCATTACTTAATTCAGAATTTTGGTATTCGCTTTGGTCCTCTTCTTCTTCTTTTGGTTTTTCATTATATAAATTATTATTTAAAGAGTTGTTTTTATTATTATATAAAGTTTGTGTATGATCATTATTTGGAATATTTAATTTTGGTAAAGTTATATTATAATTATTGTTATTTTGAGAAATGGATGGTGAGGAGGAAGAATGCAAATTGCCAGAGGATAAAGATTTTTTTGTTGAAAAGATAGGTGTAGGTTTGGAATATGAAAATGGTGAAGCTGGCGATGAAGCGGATAATAAAACTGGTGCTAATGGCGAAGATACAAATTGTGGTAAGCTTGGTGATGAGGATGAGGTGGATGGTGATGAGGATGATGGCGATAATGGGACTTGTGGTAATGGGGATGATGGGTAGTTTGGTAAAATTGTATTAGAGTATGGTGAGAGAGGTGAATCACAGTATTGGTCTTCATCTTCTTCATCGTCACTGCTACCGCTACTACTTGAGCTATTGAAATTGTACATACTATTATAGTCATTGAAAAAATATTGTTGTAGTTGTTGTTGCTTTTGATATTGTTGTAATAAAGATTGTTGTTGTTGTTGAATTAAAAATGATTGTTGTTGTGATTGAAGATGAGATTGTTGTAATGTTAACATATTATTATCGGAGATTTCTGGTGGAGCAACATTATTTAATTTACTACTTAATGAAAGATATTGGTTGTTTTTAATTGCCAATATATTTGGATTTTTAATTAAAAAAGTTTTCTTTTTTTTAATAATAGCAATTTCGTTATTGATTTTAATTTGTTCCTCCTTTGACTTTGGTACTGTGTTTTCGAGATTAGCAATCATCTTATCAAGTGATTTAATCTTTCTATGTGGCCATCTTGGGATACCATTTCTACGGCAAATTTTCTTTAGGACTGTAGCACAAACACCAATCTCTTTAGCAACACTATTGATTGGTAAGTGGAAATATTTAGATAAATATTCTAAGTTTATATCTTGAGTTGATAAATGCATTTTTTAAAATAATTATTATTACAAATAAATAAATAAATAAATTATATATGAATGAAGATGGGTGTGTGGAATATGAAATTTTTAAATTTAAAAAAGAAATTTGAATAGAAAAAAAAAAAATAACAAAGTAATGAATATGAAAAAAAAGAAATTTAAAATATAGTTCTAAAAAAGGTAATTAAATAATATGATTTGATAACTTTAGAAAAAATAATAAATTTATTTTTGTTTTTTTTTTTTTTTTCTTTAAAGAAGATTTTATTTTATTTGATATATCTTTTAGTATATATATTTGTTTATTTATTTTTAAAAAAAAAAATAGTTTGGAAAAAAAAAAAAACTTTTATGTATGAAAATGGTTTTTTGGAAAAAAAAAAAAAAAAAAAAAGTTAAAATAAAAAAATAAATTATTTTATAAAAAATTAAAAAAATAAAAAAAAAACCCTTATTCTTTGGGTATGCAAAGCTTTGGTGTGCTGGGGTGGATGCTTAAAAAAAAAAAATTTTTATTTTTTCAAAAATATATTTTATTTACAATTATAAAAATTTCTGGGGGGAACTAAAGCAATTACCGTATTCCCAAATAAAAA
>NW_003519434.1:0-26090 GCF_000190715.1 Dictyostelium purpureum | reverse complement strand
TTTTTTTTTTTTTTCAATTTATTTATAGAGTATAAAAAAAAAAAAAAACATATTTGTTTTTATTTGGTTAACATTTTTTTATAACACAATTGAAAAAAAAAAAAAAAAAGTAAAAATTTTTTTTTATTATAATTTATAGCAAGTGTGATTTTTTTTTAGACCCTTTACCACTGTTTTGAGTGGACAGCCATATACGCGGTTCGTTCTTTTGAAATCTAAACGCTGCAAAACGGTTCAATTGAAAAAAAACCATGGTTTTTTCAATTTTTTTTATAAAAATTTAAATTTAAGTGCTTTTCATTTAAAAAAAAAAAATCAAAAATATCTATTTTAAATGGATTCTTTTTCGAACATTCTCCATTCAAATCTTTTGCCATTAAAATTTTAATTTTTTAATAAAAAATTAATGAAAATATTGGTTTTTTTTAAAATTTTTTTTTGATTATTTTTTTTTTTTTTTCACACCGTCAATATTTTATTATTTTATTTTATTTTATTTTATTGATTTAATATTTAAATTATAATATTTTATAAAGCAACAAAAAAAATAAAATAAATAATATCATTTATTCAAATACTATTATTATAAATATATTTTTTTTATTTTTTTTATATCTGGTATAATTTCCAAATTGTGCCAGACACTGTACGGTTATAACTTTTTCTTGATTATTAACTATTTTTTAAGAGACAATGGAAAATTTTAAAATAATCATTTTTTTTTTTTAAGTATTATAAAATCTACCCAATGTATTATCTTTTTTTTTTTTTTTTTTTTTTTTGCTAATCAATAAATACAATTATTTTGGTAAATAATTTTTTTTTTATTTCATTTTTTTTTTTTTTTTGTAAAATCAACTTTTTAATTTTGTGGAGTCAACTACCAAAAGAACGAATTTATTCCAAACACTCTTTTGTTAAATTAAATATTGAAAAATATTTTGAAGATTCAAAAATAGTTTTTATATTTTTTATTTAATGATCATTTTATATTTTAATATATTAAATATAAAAATTGAATATATATTTATTTTTATTCAATTTTATTTTAATAAAAAAAATTAAAAAAATATATCTCGCATTGATTTTAGAAAGAAATCGAAATTTGATTGGGATAAATTAAGTAATTACTTTATTTATTAATTTAGAAAAAAAAAAAAAATTTATTAAGAAAATTATTTTTATTTATTTTATTTTTTTTTAAATTTTTTTTTAAAAATTTTTTTTTAAAAATTTTTCTTTTTTTTTTTTTTTTTTTTTTTAAAAGTTTTATTAAATATAATATTATACAACATAAAAAATGAATATTGACGAATTTTTAAATCACATTAAAACTAATGTTTTAGAGTATGGAATAGTTTATCAATAATAATAATATAGATAACAACACTTTATACTTATACTATTGTTACATAAATTTTAAATAGTGTTACCATTCCAGATACATCTATCATTCTTTCTGATAGAGATGGTTTCGTTTTAGGAAAAAATATAGATAAAAACTCAAGTGTAGACAACGTTGTCGATAGTTCACTTTTATCAACTTTTTCATCATGCACTGACCAAGTATGTATACTTGAAGATAATATTTTTTTATATATAAAAAAAAAACGAAAATTTTATATTTTAAAGAAAATATATATTAAGTCCTTTTTTTTAATATATTCATAGGCCAGTAAATTACATGCAGGTTCAAATAAAAGTATTGTTAGTTATTTTAATGATAGAATTGTAGTTCATATTATTGTTTCAAATGTTATTTTATCAATTGTCACTGACACTGACGCAAATGTTGGTCTTATTTTAGGTACTCAAAACGATTTAATTAGTTCATTAAAAAACCTTTCACAATCAATTCAAGTAGATATTCAAGATATGTAAATTTTTAAAGCAAAACCTAAATATATAAAAACAACAAAAAAAAAAAAAAGAAAATAAATAAAAAAACAGAAAATAATAATTAATTAAACAAAATTATTATATATATAAATTATATATATATATACATAAAAAAAATATATTTTTTTTAAAAAAAAAACTATTAAAATTTTATTTGTCTAATAATAAATATGTTTTATATATGTGTATATTCATTATTAATCTTTTTTTTTACATTTAAATGGTTTTATATATGTTCTTAATTATATTATTATATTAATTGTTATATTATTTTTCAATAAATATTGAATTTGTAATTTTTTGATTTAAATAGGTTGGTATTTTATGATTTAAATTCCATGTTAAAGTTTTTAAATTAAATAAAAATATTTGGTCAATAGATTCTTTAGTTAGAGGATTATTACCACCCAATAATAATACAGAGTCATTGTTATAGTCGAAAATTGTAGAGTTACCAGACATTGTCATTGGTTTAGGTAAAAGAGAAGATTGGTTTGAAAGGACTTCCCATTGATTAGAGTTGATATTGTAACGCTGAACAATGGATAAACACTGATTGGTTTCTGAATTAAAGCCACCAAAAATATAAATTTGACCATTATCTTCATCTAAACAGATACCAGAGGAATAGGATGGCACAGGTAGTGGTGCAAGAGTGTGAAATTGATCATTCTCTATATCATAACGTTCTACAGTCTCTACAGATTGTCTCGATATGTTACAGCCACCAATAAGATAGATTGAATTGGACTTTGAATGATAACAAGTTGCAATACTCCATAAACTTTTTAAAGCTGATGACTGTCTTGTAAATTGTTCTGTAATTAAGTTGAATTTTAAAATGCTTGTTGATCTTGGGAAACCACCAATTAGATAGATATTTTGTTTATTGTCAAATACTGATGAGTGTAAAAATCTACCACCTTCCGGTATCTCTAAAAAGGAGTGACTATGATTAATGTTGTTACTGTGGTTCACTATTTTCTCCCATTGGTCTTCTAAAATATTATATTTTTGAATTTTGGTTGGTGATAAAGATCCTCCAAATATATAAATGTGATTCTTTCCATCGAAATTGGCTGTAAAATCACTATCCATACATGTTATTGGTGATAAGTTTCTCCAAAGCTCGCTCTTAAAATCATATTTCTCTATACCATATTGATCAAAACCACCACTTATTTTGCCACCTATCGAATAAATATACTTATCTTTTTTTGGGGCTAGTTGTTTACGATATTCTGGTATTTCTTTAATTTTAAATTCTAATTTCCCAAATACTAAAGTTTCTTTTTCTAATTTTTTATTGATTTTATTATTATTGTTATTTGTAATATCATTGCTATTGTTATTATTAATTAAATTATTTGTATTATCTTCTGGTTGTAGTTTAAATTTTTGATTCAATTCTTCAATTGTATTAATTTCTTGATTATTATCTTTTAGATGAAAAATTTCAGAAATTAAAGGTGTAATTGGTTTTGGAGATTTAATGATTTTGGTTGTCGTTATATTATTATCTTGAAAGTTACCATCCCAGTCCCATTCTATGATTGATATTGGTTCTTTTAAAACTTGTAAATAGTCTGTTTGAAAACTAACTGATCTTTTTAATGGACTTGATTTTAAAGAGTTACTCGAGCTACCTATGTTTAGTGATGCAGATGAACCTGATAAATAATGACTTAAATTTGATTGAAAGCTAGCACTATGGGTTAGACCACCTGTTGTACTACCACCACCACTACCACTACCACCATTCCCTATTATTGTTTTCTTTTTATTTAAGTGTTCTATTAACATTGTTACTTTATCTCGATTTGATTCTAATTCTTGTTTGTGCGACTCTAATTCTATTGCTAGTTGTGTTAAAACCTCTACCTTTCTTTCATTTAAATAATTTATAATAGTATCGAAATCTTGACATATTCTCTTTTTACTTTTCATAAATGATTCATCGCATTCTTCCAATGTCTGTTCGCTTAGTTCTTTATAAAGTTCTAATTGTTCTAAATTATTATTTATATTATTAAGCCAATTGCTATTTTTATTTGGTGAGGTGTTATTTTTGTTTATATTACTATTTGGTGGTTCATTATTATTTTCTATACTATCATTCATAATCATTTTTAAAGTATATTATTATTATTATTTTTTATTATTGATAATGATATTATTATTAAAGTTTATTGGATTATATGATTGTTTTTGATATATGTGTGAAAAAAACTCTTTTAATAATTTTTTTAAAAAGATTTATGTTAAAATTTTTTGTAAAATAATAAAAAAAATTTAGTTGAAAATTATTTTTTTTTTATTTTGAAAAAAAAAGATTTCTTTTTTTTTTTTCTTTCTTTTTTTTTTTGTTGTGGTTATTTTAAAACCATAGCAACCTTAAAAAAATCTCTAGTAAATTTTTATAATAAATATATAAATAATACAAATAAAAGAAATAAAGTAATGTGGATTAAAAATCATAAAAAAAAAAGAAAAATAAAAAGAAAAATAAAATTTTTTTTTAACCCCCACACTTTGAAATTTTTATAAAAAATCTTTTGGAAAAAAACAAAAAAAAAAAAACAATAATGTGTGTATATAAATAATTATAATTTTAAAGTTAATTTAAAATGGTTTTAATTATAATATTAAAATTAATTAAATTGTTATTATAAATAGTGATTAACACACATAAATAATCAACCTTCTATTTTTAATTTTATTTATTTGAATACATGTTATTGTCAATATATATTTTTACTATAAATTGATTGATTGATACCCACCCCAAAAAACAAAATCTATAAAAATATTAGGTATAATAAGTATTACCAAAAAAAAATAAAAATTTATTAAATAAATAAAAATATTTATATTTATCTCTTAGAGATTTTTTATATATGTATAGTATAAATTTACAATAAACTAATAAGAAATATATTCATTGTTTTTTTTTTTATTATTATAATTTTTTTCTTTATTTTTTTTTTTATTTTTTTTATTTTATAAAGAATAAAAAATTGTTATTGTTATTATCTATTGGTATTTATTATAAAATTTAAATTAATAAAATTAAATTATATTAAAATATTTGAATTTTTCATAAATTTTGATAATTTGTTTAATGGATTCGTTGGTGATTCGACAAATTTAGAAAATGCATATAATTCTTTATCTGGTAAAATTACAATGTCTTTTTCTAAATAGGTTTGAATATTTTTATGGGTGCTAAAACTATAGTATGGATATTTTTGATAAAACTGTACTTCAGAGAAAACTGAGGTTAAAAGATTCATCTTCTTAAAGTTTACATAGTCGTTATCTAAATAGTTTGAATTACCATCCTCTATGAAATTGATATCTTGAAGGAAGAGACCAAGGTATGGAAGACTTGGAGTTTCTTTAGTTTTGAGTGCTTGACGATAAGTTTTCCAATTTTCATCAGTTTTTAAAAAGTTTTGAAGTGAATTAAATGAGTTGGTGTAACGTGTGGGTAACGATTTCCAAGTTTCCTTTAGACGTGATACTGCACTGTTACTAAGACCCGAAATAATTTCCATTAGTGTATTAAAGTTATTAATCTTTTTACAATGTTCTGCTACAGAGATAAATCTTTTTAATACTTCAACACGTTTCTTTGGATGTGGTGTTGTTACAACTTCTGTGGCTACCCAATTGGCGATCTTATTTGACATTGTAATTAGTGCCATAATGGTTGGTGAGTTTTCAAATTTACTCTTACTAATGGTCCATGATTTATGATAAAGCTCTTTCATTCTAATATCTTGGAATAATTTAAATTCTAATAATGTTAATTGTTTTGCAATATCTTGTGGATGATAGTCCATAAATGATCTAGAATAAATTTCTTTATTAATTGAGTTGATTGTTGTCTAAATAAAATAAAATATAAATATTAATTACATATACAGCAAACAACCACTAAATAAATAAATAATCACTTACATTTACAAAAAAGAATAATTCTTCTTTTGAAGATTTACTATTTGAATTTGAAGATTGATTTGTATAGCCACCTAATGAACCAATAACTTTTAGTTTAAATAATTTCTTTAAAATTGCACTTGCAGTTGCATTGCCTATTTGTAAATGATTCATTAACCATTCCATCATTGTTGACATTGAAAAGAATGAGTTTTTAATATTTTTAATATCGCCACTGTTACTAAGACTATAATTACTCGAGCTGCCTCTTGGTTCCAATGATAATAATAGTTCATCTTTTAATTTTTCATAAATTTCTAAAATGGGTATCTTTGATACTCTTTGTCTATCGATTGCATCTCTTAAAAATACTGAATTTGGTGAACTTTCAACTAATTTCATTAATCTTTTATATAAACCTAAATCTTCTTCGAAATCACTAAAATTACAATCTACCCAAACTGAAAAAATAATTATTACACTTCAAACATGTTAAAAAAAGAATTACAATATTAGTATTTTAATATAGTCAATAGTATTATAAAAAATTATATTTACTTTTGTTTTATTCTATCTTGAATTTCTTCAAATTGTTTTGAAACTTTAATTGAAGAGGTGGTTTGAACTTTTGTTTCGTATTTAACTATAAGGTAATCAAATAACTCTTCTGGTGATATAAAATATCTAAATGATAAAATAAAGCTATTTACATAAGAGAAATCTAATAAAGGTATTGGTTAGAATTTCGCTTAATAAAATAAAAAATAATATTTTAGTGAGTACTTACCAAGTTTGTTTTTATTACACAAATATTCAACTAGTTGATCTTTTGGACCCGATACTACAACAAATTTATTTTCATCATTATTTTCGTATACGATTTTATTGGTTGGTTGTGGTCCGGTGGTTGATGAAGTCGATGTTGATCTTGATTTATTGTTATTGTTATTACTTGACTTTGAGTTGTCTACACTATCGCTGCTTGATGATAGTGTGCCAGATACAAGTTGTGATGATGAGAGGGATGATGATAGGCTAATTGAAAAATCATTTGAAAAACCTAATGATCTACTAGTGGGTCTTGGTGGTACCGGTGGGCTTTGATTACCTGTAGAGTAAGTTCTTGGTGATGGTGGGGGTTGAGAGCCTGGTTTAAGATTATCGGAACTATTATTTAATTGTGAAATTGGTACACCACCACCTTGAACTGAAGATGATTGGCTTGGATTATTTGGATGATTCATTGGTGGTAATGGTGGTGGCTGCGATGGTGGTCTTGAGGGTGTACCACCGGAAGAAGAGTCAATAAAACTACCTGTTCTACTTGATGATGAGGATAGGGATGATGTGGTTTCACTGCTATTATAGTCGGTGAGGGCGATAATACTATTAAGTTGGTCTATTAAATAAGATTCATATTGGTTTTCTAATGATGCTTCATTGTGAATATATTGATCGACTTGACCCTGTTCATGATCCAAGGGTTTCTTTTGAAATGGAATATAATCCCAAGAGTTTAATACCTCCATACTATTTGCACGACGTCTTAGTGGTCTTGAATTACCCAATAGTATTTTACGTCTATTTTCAAACTGTTCAGATCCAACCGCCACAGTGACACCTCTCCTTCTATTTTGTTTACCACCACTTGGTGAGCCACCTGGACTAAATGGATTCATTGGTGAACTAACTGGACTGCTGGGCAAGCTATTACTTCCGCCACTATTCACTATGATTCTATTGGGTATACCATTTACTGGTAATGATGATGTCGATGTGGATGATGCTGATATTTTATTTGGTAAAACTCTATTTGAATAATTATTTGTAGCTGTCGATGGTGAAGATGTCGTTTGTCCGTAGGGATTATAATGACTTTCATTTGTCATGGTTTTTTGTAATGATGATTTTTGCCACATTTTTATTTGTTTTTTTGTGTATTTATTGTATATTTTTTGATTATATTATATCTGTGTATTTATTTATGTGTGTATCTGTAATTACAAAATTTATTTTAAAGAAAAAAAAAAAACAAAAAATTTATAAAAAAAAGAAAGATAATATTACAAGATTGTTTGTTTGATTAATCAAAATTTGAATTGTGTGTCAATGTAGATAATGTGTGGTTGTGTGTTGTTTTAATTTTTTTTTTTACAAAATTTTTTTATTTTTTTTTGAAATATGTACAATTTTTTTTATTTTATTTATTTTAAATAAAATAAATAAATAATTTTTTTAAAATGATTTAATTAAGAATGAACTTATCTGAAATTACTCTTTATTATAATGTTCTATTTATATAATCGACTTAAATAAAAAAAAAAAAAAATCTTAATAATTAGTTTGAATCATTAAAAAAAAGATTATATATGTGTGTGTGTTTTATATGATTTAAAAAAAATAAAAAAAAATAAATAGTTGTGTTTAAAATTATTTTAATTATTTTAAATTATTTAAATTATTTTAAAAATTATTTTTTTTGGAGAGTCTCTATGTAAAATAATAATTCATGCTGAAAATTTGAGAAGTGTTGTTGGTTGGTGGTAGTGGTTGTGTGATTTAAGTTTGTGTGTTTTAATTTTTTGGTGTGTGAGTATTGGTGATAAATATCAAAGAGCAATAATTATCAGTAATAATAAAAACAATAAATAAAATCAATAATAATTGAGGTAAAGATTGATTTGGGTATAATAACTTCCAAAATTAAACACCAATAATATATTAAATAATATTGCTATTTTTAACTCTATGTTTTTTTTAATAAGTGATTTATGTTATTAGATAATATTGAAGTTTAAGGTGGTGAATTTTTTTTTGTGTGTATGTTTGGATGTGTGTGTGATTGTGTGATTTTTTTTTTGAAAAAAAAAAAATAATAGCTTACTTTATTTATGTGTGGATATTGCGAATAGTGAATGTTTTAAAAAAATAAATCACGGGAATTTTGATAAAAAATTCCACAAGTTTTTTTTTTTGACCTTAAGGTCTTTTTTGGAATACACATACAAAGATAATAATTGGTTAATTATTATTTTAAATAAAATAAAAAATAAAAAATAAAATAAAAAAAATTTAAAAAAAAAAAAAAAAAAAAAAAGAAAAAAATTTTAATGAAAAGTTTTTATAAAAATATCTTTTTTTTAAAATTTTTTTTTTTAAAAAATAATAAATAAAAATTAAATAAAAAATAATAATAAAAAATAAATAAAAGTATTATTTTATATTAATAACCAACAAACAAAATTAAAAAAATAATAATCTTTAAATAAATAAATAAAAATAACTAACTAAAAAATTATTAATCACATTAATTTTAATTTTTTTTTTAATAAAAATGAAAATTTTTGAAAATAATAAAATATTATCCAATATAAATTATAACTATTTTTTATTAACATAAATTTATAAATAAACAGAAAATATTATTGATTCATTCATTTTATTTTTTATAAAGGATGATTTTTTAATGGAAAAAAAAAAAGTTAATTGGTTTTAAAACAAAAAAATTTAAAGAGAACAATGTTTGGATAAATATATTTAATTTACAAATCAAATATATTTATCAGGTTAAGTTCGAACATATTAGGTAGGAGTTAAATTAAATAAACAATTTTTGTTTATTGGTTTTTCAAAAAAAGTTTTTAAAAATGTCCTCATTCATAAGAATAAATAAAATAGCATCTTAATTCAGGGGTAGAATGCAAGGCCCATAACCTTGAGGTCGTAGGATCGAAACCTACAGATGCTAAAATTTTAGAATGTTTTGATCTTTCCGGTGATATTAAAGATAATATCTGTAATGTAGTGTAAGGTACTAAGATCAAATAATTAAATCCAGTCTCAGCAAGTTTTCCGAATCACACACGAATTGACGTTACCGTGCCCAACTTGTATGCAGTGTGGTAAAACTCATATAAGCATTAAACACATACCAAACACAATAAACTGATGACTTAATATATCATTAAGAATCATCTTCACTTTTAAAAAAAAAAAAAAAAAAAAAAAAAAAATAATTAAATAAAATAAAATTTATATGAAATGTTTATGTTCACTGCTGATTACAAAGAGGTACTAAACCATCCCGATAAAAATCTGAAGGAAGAAAGCCTAAGCTTATTAATAATCAGCATCAAATCTTTACCAAATATCAACAGTTTAGAATATTTTCTTTAAATACTTTATAAAAAACATTAAATAAAATTTTACTGATTAATTAAAAGCATTGCTTTTTATTATCTTCACTTTTAAAAAAAAAAAAAAAAAAAAAAAAAAAAAAAAAAAAAAGCTTATTAATAGAGTCTCTGGTTAATCTCAACAATCTGCACGATATAGATTACAAACTAACCAGAAACACTTTCTCACACAGAAATGGTTCGGGTGATAAACGACTAGATAGAATCTACATAGACAAAAGACTAATAAACCCATCAAGCCAAAACCTAGAGATTAGATACACATCTTACTCCGATCATAAAATCCTCTCTACTACCATCAAAGTAATCAACTGTTCACCAGCTCCTAAAAAGCCAAGGTGGCTATCACACTACTTAAAGCCCACCTCAAAGCCATATCAACACCAGTCAATCTAACAAATTTCAAATTCCAAAACCTAGAAAATCTAATGAAGGAAATCATCGTCTTTTACAAAAGACACCAAATGGAATACCTGAATAGAACCCAAGTTCAAATTAACAATCTTAAAAAATTAATGCTCCACCCAGATTTAGCAAATGAAGCTGAAGCAACTCTTTTCTCTATAATTGAAACTAAGAAACTTGAAAATACATTCTACAATGATCTAACAAGATACACACAAGGCGAAATACCATCAAGATACTTATCATCAATTCTCCACAAGAGATCGAAGCAAAACCAAATAACAGCTATTAAAGACGATAATGGAACAACAATAGAAAATCAAAAAGCAATTGAGAATGAATTCTTAAAATATTTTAAACACTTATACTCAAAAAAAAAAGATTGCTCAACAACTCACAACAAACTACTAACAAACTGGATAATTAAAAAAGATGAATCATGGGCTGATCTCGGCTCACTATTCACCGAATCAGAAATTAATGATGCTATCAAATCATCAAATCCTCATAAATCCCCCGGACCAGATGGTATTACAAACGCCTTTTTTATTACACATAAAAAGCATCTAATACCAATACTTAAGTCAGCGTTCAATGATGCTCTTAAAGATCCCTCAACTATTTCAGATTCTTTTAAACAAGGCCTAGTTATCACTCTTCCTAAAAAAGGAGATCCACTTCTAATCAAAAATAGAAGACCAATAACACTCACCAACAGCCTTTATAAAATTTTTATTATTGAGTAATGATCCTTGTTCATTACAGTAGATGGAGATACTAGGGGTGAAATAATGTAATGTATTATCATCAAAATTCACTTCATTTACATTACAATAAAATTTCGACAAGTGTTAACATCATATAAATTCTTACTTTTTATAAATTAAGTTTTATCAAATAATTTTAGCACTGTCCAACAGCGCCTTATCAAAATATATAAAATAAATATTATTAAATATTATTAAAAATAAATCATTATTGTTATCATAATTATAATTATGTGATTGATTGATTGTTTTATTAATATTATTTATTATTATGATTATCGATTTTGCATTAATATTATTAATTTAAATTAAAAATTTATTATATTTTATTTTATTGAGATATTTTTTTTTAAAAAAATTTTAGAAAATATTTTTTAATTAATTTATTTTTTTAATTTTTTTTTTTTTTAAAAATAAATATTTGTGGTGATTGTATGATTATAATGGAACAATTTAATGAGTAGTGGGATTACTAATATTTCACAATATAAAATATCACACTCAAAATCATAATTCTGCAATATAACACCATTAACGAAATGAATTTATACTTAATAATTACCACAATTTTAAAATAATTTTTAAAAATCTAAAATCTTTTCTTTTGTATTTTTAAGTTTTGTAATTTTTTTTTTTTTAAGTTTTGGTAAAATTTTAATTTAAAATTTTTTTTTTTAATACCTTTTTTTTTTATATTAACAATGGATAAGCTTCTAAGCAAGATAATAGCTCTCTCAGATGAATCTTTCGAGATAAATGAAGAGTTAAAAAATAGTAGTAATATTAGTGATAGGTAAGTACAATACAATACAATACAATACAATACAATACAATACAATACAATACAATACAATACAATACAATACAATACAATACAATACAATACAATACAATACAATAAATATAAATAATAGATAAATTAAAAGCATATTAATTGGTGTTTTATCTTTTTAACTATTAATTATAGATTATTATATAATGTTTTGAATAATAAAGTAATAAGAGTTGAAATTTATAAACATATTTTAAAGTTTATTGAACATAGGGTTGTGGTTCATGATAGATCACGTTTTGACCAGTTTACAGATAAATCATATATAACAAAACTTAAGTGGTGTAGTGATCCACTACCAGATACAAGTGAATTTCCACCATTTTTGACACATTTATATTTGCACAGGTTTTCTAAAAGGTTAACTCAAACTTTACCAAATACAATTACTACACTTATATTCGGTGATGATTTTGACCAAATTATTCCACACGGCACATTACCAAATAGTCTTACAACAATTACATTTGGTTCTTCATTTAAACAAGGTCGTAATTTTAATTCATATTCTAAATTTAACAAAAATTTTGGTACATTACCAAATAGTCTCACAACACTCACATTCAGTGATAACTTTAACCAAGAAATTCTACCCGGCTCATTACCAAATAGTCTCACAACCCTTACATTCGGTCATTGTTTTAACCGAGTAATTCTACCCAACTCATTACCAAATAGTCTCACAAAACTCACATTCGGTAATGATTTTAACCAAGAAATTCTACCCAACTCATTACCAAATAGTCTCACTACCCTCACATTTGGTCGTCTTTTTGACCAAGTTGTTCTACCCAACTCATTACCAAATAGTCTCACAACACTCACATTCGGTATGTTTTTTAACCAAGTTATTCCACCCTGCTCATTACCAAATAGTCTCACAACACTCACATTCGGTTTTTATTTTAACCAAGTAATTCCACCCGGCTCATTACCAAATAATCTCACAACACTCACATTCAGTTATCGTTTTAACCAAGTAGTTCTACCCGGCTCATTACCAAGTAGTCTCACAACACTCACATTTGATTCTTCATCTAACCAAGTAGTTCTACCCGGCTCATTACCAAATAGTCTCACGACACTCAAAATTGGTGATAAAATTAACCAACTAATTCCGGCTCCTTACCAAATAGTCTAAATATTAACAACAACAACACAATAATAAGATAATGATGGGTCGTTTGATGAAATTGATTATTTTGACTGCGATAGAAAATGCTATCAAACTCCTATCTCCACCACAAACACCAAAGTCACCATCGCTATCACAAGATCAATATAAACAAGAAGAGACACTTGATCAACAACAAGACTCATCATTATCTTATTATTGTGTTGTTGATCAAGTGTCATCACAAGAATTTTTAATTTAAATCTTTTCAAAAACACAATAAAAAATTAAAAAATGTATAAAAAATAAAAGAAAAGATATTTTATATATTTGTTGATTTAATTAAAGTTGAATACTTATTTCTTTGGGGAAACTTTAATATTTGAGTTTTATTATTATTGCTCGGCCAGGGCAAAGTTATTGAAATTCATCAAATATATGCTTTGATTGGTTAACCAACACTTGAACCAACAATGAATCCATTACAATAACTTTTGACTCAATTTTACCCTTTATTTAAACCAATTACATATATAATTTCTTTTCTTAAATAACTATACTAGTTGTGACCTAATTTCAAATTTAATTATAAAAAAAAAAATGTAAAGAGCTACTTTTTTTGCTGGATTTTTTTGGAGTGTCGAGTATTGATAATAGTTCAAACTTATTTTTATAAAAAATTTATTTTATTAGATTATTTCTAAAGGTTTTTTTTAAAAGAACTGTTTTTTAAAAAAAAATTTTCTTTTATTTTGTTATTGTAAAAACGGTTCAACTTTTGCCACATATTAGTTATTTCAAAATATAGTGGGAAAAAAGTAAAAAATTTGGTGGGTTTTATGTCAAAATTAAATTTGCGCAAACTTGGTTACTCTAGCAACATTAAAAAAGAACTGGTTTAGATAAGGAAATGCAATCAGAAGGTTTTAAATATAAAGACTCCAGTTTTTTGGTTGATTAAATTAAAAATAAAATAAATAAAAAACTTAAGTGGATTTGCAAATCTTCTTTTTTAAAAACAAAAAAAAACCATTATATTTATTAGAAAGTTATCTCAAAAAAAAATGAACTTTAATACTTAAAAATACTGACTTAAAACTATCTTTTTATTATATATTATCTGTTAATTTTTATAAAACTTAATTTTTTTATTCCACAAAATCTTTTTTAAATCTATTGAAAATTTATTCTAAACCATGAATTTTCTTTAAATCTGCAATAGTAAAGCCAGCATAGTTTCTAACCCATTCACGTGCATTTGTATTAAAGGTTTCTTTGTTGTCTCTATAGACACCAGCTTTGACTACATCTAATGGATCGCTTTAGATAAAAAAAATTAATATCTTTATTATTTATAAAAAAGCATATAAATATAATTATACTTACTCTGGGTTTGGGGTTGTTAGTAATGATGAAATTGATAATAAAATTTTTGAGATGGTTAGTGATGGAGTCCAGCAATCTTTTAAGACATCTAAACAAATATAGCCATCGTTATTAATATTGCAATGATAAACCTTTGTTATGAAACGTACTGTCATTGGTTTAAATGGATATTCATCTGGAAAAGTAACACTTAAAACAAACAAACCTTGTTCATATGGTGAGTTGGATGGACCCCTTATAATTACCTTCCAAGCAGTTAAATCATTTTCACTGAGGAATACTGTATATGGTGAGTTCTTATCATTTTTTATTTCTTCTTTGAGTTCTTGGTATTCCTTGAAAACACGTTTTCCTGAATATGATTTTGACATACCTGAGGATTCAATAGCAGCAGTATCAACAGTGGACTTGCAAATGATTGATGGAGAGAATTTGGCATCGACTTTTCTTTCAATTGTTTTTTTAAAATCACCACCCAAACTTTCTAATTCAGTAATATTTGAAACACTTATACTGAAAGGTTTAAAGTTATCTCTTAGAGCTAATGAAAGTAAAGCCTCTCTTTCGAACAATTCAACACCTTCTTGAGATGAATCAGCGATAAAACAACTACCACCAGTTGCAGTGGAAAGAGCTGATAAACGTGAACGACCTTCTAAACCAATTGGAATACAATCCAAAACAACGTTGTTTTTCTTCAAGTAGTCGTAGGCATCAAGCATTGTAGAGCTATTGCTATTATCTTCACCATCTGATAGACAAAATACTCTGCATAAAAGTTTTTCAGGCGCAGCTAATTTGATATTTGGGTTGTTTCTAAAGTCAACAATTGTTTTTGCAGCTAAAATAATTGCTTCCCAAAGATGTGTATTTCCCATATTTGCTTGAATTTCACCCAATTCATTTGAAAATGAATCAAAGTTACGAGTAATACCAAATGTTAGCTGTGCTGATGAACCAAAACAAACCAATCCACATGCTGCTGATAATTCGTATGATACCATTTTATCAATAAAAGTTTGAAATATGGCTTGTGCAAATTCGATTCTTGTCATTTCTAATTCACCAGGTACCTTTGATCCTTTAAATGCTGATAGTCTCATTGACCCCGATAAATCTAATACAATCATATCTATACAATTAATTGTAACATTTCCATTTTGATTTTTTATTTCATTATTATTAACACTACTATTATTATTATTATTAATATTGCTTGTACTATTTTGGAATGTTGTTATTGAAACACCAGCATTACCACTATTAGTTTCAGCAATAGTTGTATTATTTTCTGGAATATTAATATTGCTCATTAGATTATTTGAAGATTTTAAAAGCAATTCCATATTGTCATTGATACCAAGTTCTTCTAGGTTGTCATCTTCGTAGAGCTCTGCCCCATTTATCTCCAATGTATAGGTGTCATTTGGTAAATTTGATCTTTTACATATCGATTGAATTAATTCTTTGATGGTTATTGTACTTTTATATGGAACACATATTTTTTTATTATTACTAAAAGTTATTGTAATTGAAAGAGCCATTATATATTTATAATAAATTAAGTTTTTATTAATTTTATAAAATTTGATTTAAAAAAAAAAAATTATTTATATTTTTTTTTAAAATATAAAAAAAATAATTTTGTGGGAAACAAATAAGAAAAATATACAAAAAAAAAAAAGATATTTTTTAAATTGTGTTGACTGTTTTACAGTCATTATTGAGTCGATGGTAATAAAAATAACACACTCAAAAATAATTTTTTTTTTGTTTATTTTTTTCAAAATAATTTTTAAGAAAAAAATAATTTAAAATAAATTTAATTTACTAAATTTATCTTTAACTGATTGATTTTGTTCAATAAATTGGGTAATTAATAATTTTCTTTGATCTGAAATTTCATTAGAATCTTGACTTGTAAATTGGAAAGAACAATCTTGTTGGTAGAAATAAGAGAGAAAATCAATAACGGTTTCTTTTGGAGCATCAGAGAGAATATTGGAAAGATATTGGCATTTGATACCATTTGATAAAATTTCTTCAATTGATGATTCTTTAGCTGGAGCATCGGTATCGGTTGTATTATTATAGAAAACAAAATTTGACAAATGATGAATTGCAATTAAATATAATTTTGGAGCATAGTGACGGGTAGTTTTTTTGGATGCAAGAGCGCTCTTGTATAGAGTTAATAATTCTGTATTTGATTCAATTGGAATTAAATAGCCAGTATTACCTAATGGGAGTTGTGGTTCGCTACAAGTTAAATAGTTTAAGGTTGGGAATAATTCATTCCAAAGTAATAATCTATAACGTGCTGTATAGGTTTGTCTTAAAAATATCCAAATAAAACTAGAGAATATTTCTGATGCAAATGAAACACTTGCGAAATGTTGAACAAATTCTTGATAAAATTGATAAAACTTTTGACCAAAATAACCTTCAAAATCAAATTCGATAGTTGGTTTTTTAACAGGATCGATTTCCATTGCTTCACCTTGTTCTGATTCCTCTTGAGCTCTTTTTTGTTTTTCTTCCTCTTCTTGTTGAAGTTTTAAATTTGTGATTAAAACATATAATAAGTGTTTTAATAGTTTTGAGATTTCGACTTGTTTCCATGGTTCTGATCTTACCAAAAAGATTTTCATTAAAACTTGATATGTATTTTCTAATGGAATCGAGTGAATATACTGTGAGTTGGCATTATATAATGATTGAATAAATAATAGTGTATTTAAAATCAATGGTGGTGAGTCCATATCTTCATTCCAATCACTTTCTTGTTCATCAAAATAGTTTTGAGTATTTGCGTTATATAACTCTACTGATGATTGATATAAAAATTCAATTGGTAAATTAAACCAATCATATTTTAATGGTAATAATGAGTTTTCTGATTCGAATGATATAAATAAGTCATTTAATTGGTTTTCTGAATCATCTACCCTATATAAAATTTGTGAATATTCTAAAGCTATAATAAATATATTAATAAATTGTTATTTAATTTTTTATTTATTATTTATATTACTTACTTTTTGATGGGAAAAATCTATCATGATAAAACAATTTTAATACAACTGAGACTGATGAGGGTTTAAGACAACCGATTGCCTCTAGATAATCGTTTTGGAAGATTGTTGATGAAAACAAATCAAATATTAAAATATCGTCATTTGGCAAGAAAGTTGGAACAAGTGCCATTGCAGAGGAGTGGTGGAATTTGGAAAGATTTGGATCAAATTCATCGGTTTCGAAACGTAATTCATTCATTAGTTTTAATAAATAAAAGTAAAGATAAGTTTTAGATCTATAATTTGAAAGAATTAAATCTCTATCTTGATTGAAGAATGACTTTCTGTAATCTATTGTTGAGACCAACATTGAATGGAGATGATAGAAGAAATTGCTTTGATCCATATAGAAAATTAATTTACCAATTGATCTATTGATTTCTAAGCTTAATATTAAATATCTTGATACTGAAAGCCACCATTCAGCAACTTCACCTTCAAAGAAAAAGTTGAAATTAATTGGAACATTATCGTTACTATTTGCATAAACCAATGATAAAATCTTTCTTCTTGCATCAGAGTATAATGTGCTACCAAAAATTGAAGTAAAAGTTAAATTTGTATTGTTTTCAATTAAATCTAAGATATTTTTACTATTGCTGCTGCTATTGAAATGTAATTTTTCTAAATGGTTTGGTGGTAATATTAAAAGTCTATTTAATGATGCGAAAAATGTTGAAATAAAGTGTAGAACTGATGATGATAAACCCATTGATGATAATAAATTATAGTCTGATTCTTTTTCCCTGAAAGAGTGATAGACTACGCCAATAGTTTGAAGAATTATAAATGATGGTTCGATAAAGTGAGAAATAGAGTCATAACATTCTAATTGTTGTCCATTAACTACAGCTGGCATCATAATATCCAAAAGATTATAAATGGTTCTAACAGTCTCCATAATATGTGAATCTATAATGTTTTGGAAATTATTACTAAACTTGATTGGTTTGTCCATATTATTATTATTTAATTCATTTTTGGTACTTTCTTCACCTGTTGGGTTTGATGATGGGGATGGTGATGGTTGAACTTTTGATAAATTGAAAGCTTCATGATTTAAAATTTCTGTAAACTCTGAAACATAACGAATTAGCACTGGTAATATATCTAAAAAGTAATCTTCAATTTGAATACGATAAATAAACCAAATTCTAAATAATTTTATATATTCCATTAAAACTTGATTATCTTTACAATTCATAAATCTTTCTTTAACTAAATCGAATAGGCCAGAGGATGATACTGTCATGCAATCGGCAGCATGTTTGGATGATTGGGAGATTCTTCTTAATAAACGGATACATTTAATTTGAATATTCTTCAATACTTTGATTAGTGATTGTTCATTTGCATCCAGTTGTTTTTGAGGTGAAGATTGTATAATATCTATAATTTGGTCAAATTCTACCAAACTGTTTTTAATTGTGTTGAAAAGATATTCGCAGTCAATAAATAATTCTTCGGATAATTGATTTGAGTGTCTGGTAATACGGATATAGATATCTAAAATTAAAGATAAACGTGATAAGAAGCTCTTGAAGAATGGGTCTTGTGACATGGCTTTCAAATCTGATGACCTTGCTTCGTTATCTAATAAATATTTAAATCTATTTGATAAACCCATATCCACTAAGCCTCTAATCAAGTCATCTTGACATTTTTCATCATCATCTTTTTCTGGTTCTTCCTCTTCATTTTGGAAGAGTTTTTTATTTTCTTTTGCAATTGGTTTTATTGATATTGTTTCATATGATCTATGACTACGCAATTCGATCATTTCATAAGCATTCTCTTCAATATTTGGAACAACTAATGCATGTAAACATGTTAGGGCTTGAATTAAAATGGATGGTACTTGTGAATCTATTGAAACTCTTAATAATCTTGGTACTTTTAAATTTAAAATTTCCTCAAATAATATTTTTTCTGAATAAAAATTATAAATGTTAATAACTGTTTTATTTATTTTATAACAAATTAATACTTACTATTAAATTTACCATAAGAACCATTTTGAATTTTTTGTATTATTAATGTTAAAATTTTTAATGCGATTGATTTTTGAGCATGATTCGAACTTTTAATTAACATTATAATTTCGTTAAGAGTGTACCCAGCCTCTGATGCTTCAGAACCATGATGGTGCAAACCTTCTGTAATTGGCTTATCTGATCCTCTTTGAATAATTTCACCTGAAAAACCAAATCTCCATTCTCTAAAGTTTGAAATTGTTTCTTTAAATCCAGATCTTTCGTCACTTTTATCTAAATCTTTCATCCACATTGTCTAATTAAAAAAAAGATTATTAGTAAAATATTTTTTAAAAAAATTTTTTTATGTATAATTACAGTTTCGTCAAATTCTGGTTCACTAGTTGTGGCTATAGTTGATTCAATATTATTGTCGTTTTCTTCAATTTCTTTAATTTCAATATCTTTATTAAATTGGACAGATTTTGGTTTATTTTTGTCGTTTTTGGTGGTGGTTTTGGCGGTTGTAGTGGTTGTGGTTGTGGTGGTTAAATTACTATTATTACTATTATTACTATTGTTACTATTATTGATATTATTTATAATATCATTATTATTAATATTAAATTTAACTGGTTTATTATTATTTTTAATATCTTCATTTAATTCTTTTGTGTCGATAACTTTAACTTTTGGCTCTTGTTGATCGGTTGGCTTTGGGGTTTTTGATTTGCTTCTATTTCTTAACATCTCAACAATTTTTGGATCTAAATGTTTTAATAAATATTCTTGATTCTCTAAAATTTCATTTGAGCTCATAGATTCAATCTTTCTATTGTTTTCGTCTTCAATATCATTTGAAATTGATTCTTCTTTGGTTGGTTCCATTTTTGATGAAAAAGTATTGTTGCTGCTTTGATTTCTTTTTGATGAAAATGACAAGAATGATCTATGAACAGCTTCAGGAAAACCAATATTCTTCTTCTTTGGTGGTTCGAAAAGTGCCTCTGTTACGTCTCTTTCATAAACACCTGAAATAATACTTGTAATATGATTATCTCTTTTTTCATTAAAAACATCTTCACCATAGTTGTATTCGATATTATCTTCATATTCCTCTACCATTGGTTGATCTTGATTATCATTATCATTGTCATCTTCGTAATATATTTCTTTTGGTTCCTGTGACTTCTTTTCCTTTTGTTGATTAATTTTAAACCTTGACCCAGATGTAATATTGGTTGTTTTTGCCTTTATATTATTAAAATTGTCACTTAATGAAATTACATCCTTTTCTCCCATAGGTTCATCTATAATTGGAATACCATTATTTGATATCTTTTGTTGCTGTTTAAATTTACTGCCTGCTGGTTTTAAAATTGGTGTGTCTCTTTGTTGTACATTATCATTAAAAGAAGATGATGATGATGCTGATGCTGATGTTGAAATTGAGGATGTGGGTTGTTTTTTTGATAATAATACTGGTGGTGGGGCTCTAGATACACTTGAAGATGGCTTTTCACCACTTTTTAAAAACTCTTCTTGTTGTTTCAATAACTTTAACTCATAGTCGTCATATTCATCTTCATCAATGTTAAATCTTTTATTATTATTATTCATTGTTTTTTATTTATTTTTATTATTTATTATTATTTATTATATAAAAAAGAAATAAAATTATTACAAATAAAAAAAAAGTATAAATTAATGAATAAATGAAAAAATGAAAAAAAAATAAAAAAATAAAAATTTAAATTATAAAAAAATTTAAAATTTAAAAAAAAAAAAAAAAAAAAAAAAAAATACGAAAAATTTAAAAAATAAATACTATCTTCATTAAAATTAATGAAGATTTTAATTATTAATTTAAATCGAAATATATATTATTTATTTAAATATAATTTTCATTACAAAAAATATTTCTTTGAAATTAAATTATAACATTTAATAAAATGCAAAAAAAAATTTTTAAAAATTTCCCTCCAATTTCTTTTTTTTAATGTTTTATTCCATTTTATTAATATATTAATTTTAAAATTTTTTATTTTTTTTTTCTTATTATAAAATATATTTTCATTTTAAAATGTCAATAGAAATTCCATCGCTATTCAGTTTATGTGTTGATAAAATTAATTTATATTTAAAAAATAATAAAAATAATGAAGATTATAATCACAACAATAATAACAATGACAATAACGAAGATGATAACGAATTAAGTTTTGAATTCAATAGAGATCATACACCGTTATCGATACTATTTAAAAATTGTTCATCAATTTTAATAAATAATAATAGTAGTGGTAATAGTAATAATAATAGTAATAAAATTAAATTATATAATAGTTTTTTAAAATCATTAATTGATAAAAATAAATTAACAATCGAACATCTTTATAATATTTCTATATCATTACCACTTCATTTTATTACTCATTTGGATCTAAGATCTAATGTAGTAAATAACAACCATTGTTATATAATATCAAGTAAGTAAAAAAAAATATAAAATTTGTGTGACCACACCTTTGATTTTTATTTACTAATTATTCATTATTGTTTTTACAAATAACCAGAAATTAAAACCATAAGATTTTTAAATATATCAAATTCAATTAATTTAGAAAATAAGTCAATTAAATATTTAATTAAATTACCCAAATTAATAAATTTAGATATTTCAAATTGTAATCAATTGGGAGATTCAGCATTAAAGTATATCAGTGAATTTCCAAGGATTGAAACATTGGATATTTCAAATAATATAAATATTTCAGATCAAGGTTTCAATTACTTGATGAACTCAAATTCCCTTAAAGAGTTAATCGCAAAATCAACACCATTAACAGATAATTCAATCATCGAAACCATTGAAGCCAATAATAAATATATTGAAGGTGAAATTATCCAACAACCATTCCCAAGCTTAGAAACACTAATATTAACCAACACGTTTATTTCAAATAGTTCTTTATCACTTTTCTTGCAACTTCAATCGATTTTATCTATCGACTTATTTGGTTCAAAGTGTACTATTGAAGGCTTCAATCAATTCCAAAACTCAGTTTTATTCAAAAAATCCTTAAATAACAAAAATAAAAAATGTATAGTTAACTCCACTTTAATGACAATCTACATGGATCAAACAAATAACAATAGTAATAATAATAATAATAGTAATAAAACCAGTGATAAAAATAATAATAAACTATGGCCAATAGATGATATAATCAACTTTATATTAAATTGTAAATTAAATAATAATAGTAATAATAATTGTAATACTAGCTTAAATACTTCAGTTTCATCATTGGATTGCAGTATTGATAGTTTAAACTCATCGTCAAATAATATATTCAATGATAAAAAAATTTATGATATAATAAAAGACGAACCATTCATAATAGAAACAATCCCACCATTCCCAATAAAGCCAATTAGTACAAGCGAAAGTATTTTAGATTTTTTAGGAAATAAAACCCCAACTAAAACACCAATAAAATCAAAAAATAATTATTCACCGACATCTCCATCACCCTTGGGAAAAGCAGTTACAGAAACCACTAAAAAATCAAATAAACAGCTTCAGTTTTCTTTATTAAAAGATCCATTTTCAAACTCACCAACTAAAAGAGAACTATCGAAAATACATCAATCACCATCACATTTAAATATTTACTCCAAAGTATCAATGAACCAATCATTCAATGAAGGTAGCACTCAAAAACTATTGTTTTCTCCATCAAAAAAAGCAAACAACTCTATCAATAACCAAATTTTTAAAACAATGGCAACACCTTTAATTTCACCCAAATCAGTTCGAAGATATGATTCAAAAATATATGATGATTTTATCTCAAGCGACGATGATGATGATGACACTGACACTGACAATGATGATGATGATGATGATGACATATCCGATCAAGAAAAAGAAATCTATGCCACACCTAAAAAACTAAAAAAGCCACCAAAATCTCAATCTATTAGCCCAAATAAATTAAAGTCAATAAAGAATAATAATAAAGAAAATAATATTGATAATAATAATAATATTAACAATGGATATTATTTAACTCCAACAAAAGGGGTTTCAAAAAAAAGAAAAAGTTTCCCACAATCAACAAATAAAAATAAAAATAATAATAATAATATTAATAATAATAATAATAATTGCAAAAAACAAAATACAAAAAAGAAACTAATATTTGATAAAGAAGATTAAAAACAATATTGTAAAAAACTCAATAAAAATTAATGTACATAAATTATCTTTTTTTTTTTTCCTTTTTAAAAAAAAAAAAATTTGTTTTTTAATATTTGTTTTCGAAAGAGATAATAATATGTGGGGGTGGGGTATTTTACAAAACAAAATGCCATGATTAAAAAATATAAACAAACAACATTGTTGTTCATTATTATTCTTCATTTAAAAAAAAAAAAGGGAGTGAGTGTCTACTTTTTTTATTTCAATTTTAATTATAATAAAAACAAAATTGAATCGAAAAAGAATCTTGTTTTTAAAAAATTCAAATAACATAAATAATTATTTTAATGTAAAAACATTATGATTTAAATCCCTTCCCCCCATAAAAAATTATATCATGTAATTGTTTTTATTTAATATTTTCATTCCATAATTTATTAATAAAATTCCCCCCCAGAATATAGAATTCCCAAAAAATTTTTCTTTTTTTCCAAGGTCCAATACCAAAATAAAAATTTTTAATAAAAATTTTTGTTTTTATTTTGATAAAATATTAAAATACATAGCTTAAACTGTGTTATAATCCATTTTAATCTAAATTATATCTTTTTTTAAATTTTTTAATAATCAAAATACAACATATCCACATTAATCTTCCTCATAAAGCTTTTTTTTTTTTTTTTTTCAATTTTTATTTTATTTATTTTTTATTTTTTATAATACATTCAAAAAAAAAAAATTATTTTAAAAAGGAAACAATATATAACAAATAAAAAAGTAGGTTAATATTACTATAAAGGGGGTAGTTATAATTAATAAATATATAATTTTTATAATAGAATAAAGAGTTTTTTTAAATTAATTATTATGGTAATTTAATATAATTATTCAACAGCCACCCCTACAATAACAATTGTTTTCCCACTCAAACAAAATACATTTATTTTTTTTTTTTTTGTCTTTTTTTTTTTTTTTTTTTTTTTTAATAAATCTACTTTGTGAAAAAAAAAAGAAATAACAACATCAAAAAAATTAATATAATATTTTATATAAATATTCACACACCTAACACCTACCAACACACACCAACACACAAATTAAAACAATATTCATTTTTATATACCAACATCACACTCATTATAATATTTTATATCTATACAAAAAAAAATATATATTAATACGCAACCACTAAATAAACCACCTTCAAAACTCTCAAAATATAAAAATAAATATAATTATATTTTATCATATTAAACAAAATAGTAATTTTTTTTTTTTTTTGATTTAATATTTTTTAATTTAAATATCACTATTATATCCATTTAAATAGTAATAGGAAATTAAATTATATTAATATATTTTAATTCTAATATTGTTTTTTTTTAGGTAAGAATATAATTATATTTTTTTTTTATTTTTTTTTTTTTTTACTATTTTTAAAAATAACTATTATATATACTAACGCAACTAAATCTACTTGAATATTTACTAAAAAATACAATCGAAATTAATTAAAACTTCAATAAAAAAATTATAATAGTATTAAAATAAATTTAAAAAAAAAAAAAAAAAAAAAAAAAATAACATCATTTTTTATATTTAAAATTATTATTAAATAAATAATAATTTAACTCTATATTTATTTATATAATATAAAATAATAAAAATCGAAAAATATTTATATAAATATCTATAAATCGAATCACATATACGAAATATAGAATGAAAAATAGTACTACAATCAACGAAGCGCCACCAATTAAAAAATGTTATTGTGATCCTAGTTTTGAACAGGAAGAGTCGACATGTAATCCAGCGGGATGTAAAACTGTATCAGCATTATTTGTATTAGGTTTTGCCATTATATTAGTATTCTGTATTTATCGTTTCAAACAACTCAGAAAACGTAAAGATAATAGATGGCCAATGTTTACACTATCTCTACTAACGCTAACTTGTATTGGTAAATATTAATAGATATATTAATAATAATAATAATAACAATAACAATAAAAATACTAATAATATTTTATATTAATATGTTTATAATATACAGCAAGAATTGCTAGATCTGTATTATTATTGATAGAAGAAAAAAATTTAATTATCATGGGTTTACTTTTCCTTTTACCATTGGGTGTATTAGTTTGCTCTTTTCTTAATACATTATACGTTTGGGTTAAAATTATTTTCCATTTTAACTTTTCAAAAGTTGTTTCAAAGATTTTCCCATTTCTAGGCAAAATCTTTATAGTATCTCAAATAATTTTAATGGTTTTACTCATAATTATT
>NW_003519433.1:0-82735 GCF_000190715.1 Dictyostelium purpureum | reverse complement strand
GTTATTATATTATTTGCAGTATTACCAATGGTTGACCTTTTTGATGGTCCATGGGTTGATTCTTCAATGGTTTCATTCCCAATAGTGTCTCTCTCTTTTTTAACCTTTTCGTGGTGTTCTTTTTAGTTTTTAATTTTCCCCTTGATGTTTTTTCTTTTATTAATTGAATGAGTTTTAGTTTTCGATGCTATTTCTTTGATATCTTTCATTTCAATCTCTTTTTTGACAGTAATGGTAGTTTCTTTATGGTGGTCTTTCCTTTCTTTATATTCTTTATCTTTATGTTGTTCTTTTTGTGGTGTAGGTGGTGATTGTGCTGCATGTGGTATTGGTGTTTCTATTTCTTTTTTCATTCTAGGTGTTAAATCTTTTGATACAGGTGGGGGAGTGGTTGGTGTTGGAGTGGTGATTAATGGTGAGGTTGTGGTTGAGGATTTCTTTTTATGAGGCTGTAATAATGAGGTTTCTTCTAATACTGGGGAGGTTGAGGCACTTGAACTTGAAGTATCATTGATTTTTCTAGTTGCAGTTGTTTTTAATTTCTTTACAACTCTTGAGTCACTGCTAGCAGAGTCATCTGATGTTTGATCTTCGTTGAAATGATCTCTATATGCCCTTTTTTTTAGTGTCTCTATAAATGCCTTTTTCGAAAATATGCAAAGTGTTTTATTATAATCTAAATCTTTATCATAAAAAATTCCATGCACCCTTGTTGGTTCAGTCGAAGGAGGTGGTGTTTGACCCTGTAATATATCTTTTCTTTTTAATCTTGTTGTCACAGCTAAAACGTCACCTAGTTTAGGTTCATCATTCTTTTCATTATAGCTATTGCTATTACTATTTACAATTGATGATGACCCAAAATTACTGCTTTCTTTAATTGACCCTAAATATTCTTCTAATGATGAGTTTTTTAAAAATACCCTAGAGAAATAGTTAATTAATATCATATATATAAAAATAGTTAATTATAAACATTTAAACAAATCAATGTAACCCTTACTTTTCAAAATCGACTAAATAATCTAAATATCTTTTCTTTAATTCAGATGACTTAACTTCAAAAACTAAACAAAGTTCATTCCAATTCTCTTGTTTCATTCTTAAATAACCGCCCTGTGCTGAAACTAAATTGTAGAATTTGAAAAAACTAAATGTATTTAATGATTTTTTTTTAAAGTTTATAAATAATCTAAAAATGATAACGAAAAAAATATAGTTAGTAAATTTAAAAGAGTGGTAATATAATGTATTTGTAATATAGTAGGGCCATACCCATTTACACTGTAAAATTCTGATAATTGGTTTCTAAATAGCTTTTCCTCCATTTCCAATTCTTCTTTTTGGGTCAATGTTGTAGTTGTGTTTGGGGTACTATTTTGTTCGTTATTGGTTTTATTGGCATTGCTATTATTATCTTTATTATCTTTGTTGTTGGTGTTGGTTTCTTTTTTGTCATTTGAAGAGGAGGAAGATTTTTTATTTTCTTTATCACTATTATCCTCTTTAATTGTTTTATGTTCAATTACATTTTCTTTATTTTCATTTTTATTATTTGTGGTTGAGGTTGATGTTTGTTTGGGGGGATGATGATGGTGGTGATTGTGGTGATGGTGATGTGGTTTATCTTTAGATTTATGTATTGCCGTATTTCTATTTATATTGGTTTCAGAGTTTGAGTTACTTTCTATATCAACTGTTATTTCTTTCTCTTGTTGTTCTCTTTGTACCTGTTGTTTTTGATGATCATTGGCTTTTAAATCATCACTCATTCTCTAAAAATATAATAGTAATAATAGATATGCTATTTTATTATTATTTTTAGAGAAGTATTGCTATTTATTAGGTATATGGGGAGGTGTTTATATATTATTACACATAAAAAATTTTTTTTTTTTTTTTTTTTTTTAAAAATTATTTGGAAAAAAAAAAAAATAAAACAAAATTTTATTTTTAATGATGTGGCTTTTGGAGGGTTTTAAAAAAACAAAAACAAAAATAAATATAAATAAATAAATAAAAGAAAAATAAATATTATTGTTTAGGGTTTATTAAAATAAATAGTTTTACAAAATGAAAAATTTTTTAAAAAAAAAATAAAAATTAAAAATTAAAAATAAAAATAAAAATAAAATAAAATAAAATTCAAAAAAAATAAAAAAAATAACTGTTTTTTTTTTTTTTTTTTAATTTACAAATAAGTAATGTATCTTTTTTTATAGATATCTAAATATAGTTATAGGATTTATTTAATTATGAATCATTCTTTCAACCCACACACTGTTGTTTATTTATAAATTACCAAAAATGAACAATTGATTTTACATTATATTTCGGTCATAAGGAAGTATAATAAAGATCAAGTTCAAGTAATCAAGCATAAGCCAATCATAGTGTAATCTTTAGCATTTGGTTTTGTTAGTGGGTGGTTAAATATTATCAAAAATTAAAATCATCAAATTACAAAATATACAACACTACAAAAAAAAAAAAAGAAATAAATTTTAAAGTTTTTTAATAAAATAATAAAGTTTATTAAATTATCTTTATTTATTATAAAAATTTTAATTATTACATTTATAACTTTTTTGTTATAATAATAAAATATAAATAGTATTTAAAATTTTTATTTATAAATAATTAAATATTTTGGAATGACTTGGTCGGTCGAGTAAACAACTAATTCATCATGCTTTAAACCTGTTTCAGCAATTATAGAGTCGTAACCAGGTGATGGACTTAATATACTTGATGAACTGATTGAAAGTTTTTCAACTTCCCCAACTAAAACATTATTAAGGAACATGTATTTGTAGGGATTGGTGTTAAATGAACCACAGTAGTCATTGCTCTTGGAAGAGGCACTGGATAGGTATATCCCAGCACCAAATAATTGGTATGGACTGTTTGTAGGGGTAGGCAGCTTATAGGATTCGTTTATAATTCGGCAAACATAGCAAATCGTGGAGTTACAGGTGGAATAAACTCCGTTTATACCTAAAAAGCAGTTGATTCTAGTCCCATGAAATCTTCTGTTTTCATTACCAGGGGTCATTAATTGTCCACGATGATTGTATTTTGATGAAAAGTAACCTTTTTTTTCAAGTTGTTTTTTTTTATATTCATATTTTTCTTTGATACTACGAGGTATATTTATCTCTAGAATTGTTATTTCTTTGGGAACTGGTTTATTATCTTGATGTTTCCACTTTTTTTGAAATTGGGTTTTGATGCTATTGAACACATCATTTCGGGTAAGTGGGGAAACTAGTGGTTTTATAGTATTCTTCCTATTTTCAGGACCTTTTTTATATGTAACTGATTCACCAAAAACATTTTTAAGGCAAAATTTAATTGAATTTTGCCAAAATTGTATATTGAAAAATTTTGAAGAAATTATAACTATAAGAATAATTAATACCACATATAAAAACATTTTAAATTTTTAGAAACAGATATTAATGTAAAAAATAATAATAATTTTAGTTGGTGTAAAAATTTAAAAATATTTTAAAAATAATCACAATTTATATTTTTTATTAAGTATATTTTTTTTAAACTTAAAAAATTTACAAAAAGATTGGGATCAAGTATTTCGAAAAAAAAAAAAAAGTATAAGTATATTTAATACTTAAATATACTTGCGCATAAGTATTTTTTTTTTTTTTTTATAAATCCAATTTTTTATTTTTTTATTTTTTTTTATTATTTTTTTTAGATATAATAAAATGTATAATAATAAAAAAAATATATATAAATGTGGAAACCCCAATTGTAACAAAAAAAAGAATTATCAATATGATTATTGTTCAAAAACTTGTTTTAATAATTTTAAAATTTTAAAAAAACAAGAAAAAAATAATAATAATATTAATAATAATGACGATCCAAAAAATAATTTTATATATATTATATATGATCAGATTCATTCAGTTCCTTCAAGCATATACAATTTTATTACCAAATTATTTCAAACAAATATTACAGATTCGATATCATATAAGGAAAAAAATAAATTGCAAAACTTTGTTTGGATAAAAACTTCACCATTATCGGGAAAAGATTTTGATGTTTATAATAACTTAAAATCTGAATATAATATAATCATTGTATCTAACATAGACTCTTTGCAACTATTTGACAATATAAATGAAAATGTTTCTTTTATTTTGTGTAATGAAATGGATAATAGACTATATCATTATAAAAAAACAGTGTATGTTTTAGAAAATCTAAATCAAGAAAACAATAGAAAACAATTTAATATAGAATTTAGAACCCACGAAAGTTTTTTAAGAGATATTTATTCCACCTTAGAAACAAAAAAAGAAATCAGTATTCCAATAAACAAAATAAAAGAAATCAGTATTCCAATAAACAAAATAAATAAAATCAAATTCTTTAACAATGGCGATCCATATTACGAATTTACCAATTTTTATGAAGCATGTTTCAATCTTGATGGATTGTATTGGAAAACATCAGAACACTATTATCAAGCCCAAAAATTTTCACCAAACAAAGCTATAATGGAACAAGTGCGTCATTTGCCAAACCCAAGAGAAGCTTTTAAATTCGGTAACTTTAAAGGCCACAAGCATTTTATTAGAAAAGATTGGCACGATATTAAAGAAGAAATTATGGAAAAGGCTATACGAGCTAAGTTTGAACAAAATTCAAAATTACAAAACTTACTCTTTAAAACAAAAGGTTCAGAGTTGATCGAAAATAGTCCCTTTGATGATTATTGGGGCATAGGAATTAACAATAACGGGCAAAATAGATTGGGTGTAATCTTAATGAAAGTAAGAGATTCATTGTAACCCGAAACCATATTATAAATAAAATTCTATTTAGTTTTTTTTATTTTTTTAAATTTAATAACAATATTTTTTATTTTATTTTATATTTTATAATAATTTTATATTTTTAAAATATTAAAAAATTTAAATATATGATTATAATTATTCATAAATAATTAAATAGGCTGGTACAACCTGATCAACTGAATATATAATTAGTTCATCAAAACCAAGCTTTGTACCTATTTCACCAAGAACTGAGTCATATCCAAAAGATGGTTCGGTAAATCCTGTTTTCCTATTTGATAATCTCTCCCCAGTGCCTATTAAAACATCACAAACAAACATATACTTGTATGGATTTGAGTTTAACGATGAACAAAATTTATTGGCAATGGATGAAATACCTGAAAAATAGATACCGGCACCAAATCTTTGGTAATGTTTTAAATTTGATTGTGAGGGTAACTTGAAAGACTCGGTAATGATTCTACAAACAGAGCAATCTGGAGAATTGCAAACAATATTATTTTTGATACCTAGTGAACAGTTAATTTTTGTGCCATGGAATCTTCTTTGTTGGTTACCTGGCGACATTAATTTGCCACAATGATTCTTTTTAGAATGGTAATTTCCTAACATTTCTAAATTATCTCTTTTTTTTATAAATCTAAAAAGAACATCATTAACTGGTTTTACTTCTAAAATCTTGAATATTTTATTAACTTTGGGAAATGAATGTTTCCACTTTGCATTAAATAAAGTTTCAATTTCTATTCTTTCTCTTGTGTTTGCTTCTGATAAATATAATTTATTTTCATATTCAAAACGATGACCTTCACTACAAAAATTGGTACCTTCTATTGGCAAGCTATAACATGACCATAGTTTACATTTAATTTCTTCAAATTCTTCTTGATGGACAATATTGCAAAAGTTATAGCCTGGGAATGCTGCTTTTGGACAGCCTATTAAACAACATTGTTTGACATTAGCTTGATTTTGTGTATTTATTATATTCATATTAATTATTTTATTATTTCTTTTATATCACTTTTTTTTTTTTTGTATTAATAAAATAAAAATGAAAAAATTTGAATCAATATAATTTTGGGTGCTATAAATAGAAAAAAAAAAAAAAAATTAAAAATTAAATAATTTAAAAAAAAAGTAAGGCGACTTAAAAATTTTAATGGTGGGGTTAAATAAAAATTGGGTGACAGTGTCTACCCCAGTCAAATATTTAAATTGTTCACATAAATATAATTTAACACTTTAATTATAATTTTTTTTTTAATGAACTTAATTACACATTTAAAATTTTAAATGATTAAACCTGGTTTTACTTTTATTAATAATCACTATAATGTTCTGAAGATGCACCACTGACACTATCTTCATAATATGAATCATCTTTTTCTAATGATACAATAATATTTTTATTTGAATGTGATATTGGAATTTTCATTGATGGATCAGCTAATTGGATAGAAGGTTGGATTGGTCCTTTTTCTAAAATAATTTGTTTTTCTTGTTGTAATGGCTGCTCTATATTAATGTTCATATTATTATTATTATCATTAATATTTTCTTCAACAAAAATTTGTTGTACTGGTTGGTTACCACCTTGGAAAAGTACAGAATAGTCACCAATAATTTCTAATTGTGTTGAAAATGCATTTTCTGGTAAACAACCCAATTTTTCTTGTTGCACTTTAGAAATGTATTCTCTTCTTATGTTTTGGTTTTCACCAAAAATTGTTCTTTCCTCGACAATTGGCTCTGATATAGTTGGTGGGATATAGTTTGAAAGGAATTCTTGTTTACTCATAACTGATGGTAATAAAATTTCTGTATCTGTTTGACTTGAAACTGAATAAGGTGGCTTTCTGTATGCTGAAATAACCAATACCGATTTAGTTGTACGTTTTTCTTTTTTCTTTTTGGCTGGATCTGCTTTTGTTAAATAATAACCCCATGAACCTGAATGTGAAAATACATGCTCTGTCCAAGTATTTAATTTAGTTTCTTCCATTTCTTTAACCATTTTTTCGACATTGCTAACTTTGGAGCTTTCACGATATATATTAGATGGGTCACAACGAATTTCGTTGTCTTTAAGATGGTATCCCATTAAATGAACTTTAATGATATCGTTCCAAAGTGAAAGTGTAGCACTGTTGACATCATTGGTTCTTCTACGTAAGCAAATGGTATCGGCAAAACCTTTCTTTGAGTGCTTGATAATAATCTTTAAGTGAACACCAATTTCGATTAAGATATCTGATAAAATACACTCTGGTCTTAAAAGTTGTTCCTCTTTGACTGCCTCCAAATATCTTTCATAAGTTTTAAATTGATATTTCTTTAAAATATTTAGTTTTAAAAGATTGAGTTTAATCTTTTCAATTGAAAGCTTATCCCTCCAATTTGATCCATTTCTAAAGTGGAATTGTTCTTCAGCTAAATCTGAAATGATGGATAGTGATAAAAGACCAACTTTACTTTGGGTTTCGATGTATGATGGCTTTTTATCATCTAATGTTAACTTGGAGACCATTGTATCTAAAAGGCTAAGCTTGGCTCTAAAGTCGAAAACTTTATAGAAATGATAAAGTGTTGAAGGTGTTTGAATTAAGTTTGGACTATGAATGATAACATCAGACTCAATATTTAATTTTGATAAATGTGGTTCTGTTTGATCCAATGAACGGTGAATTTCGATATTACCTAAAGTCATCTTATTCCAACCTGATTTTTCTTTTGGCTTATAGTCATATACAACAATATTTCTTTGATTTGGGAAACGTGATTTTAATTTCCTTGCTATGGCATTAGCATAATTGACGAGATCTTTTTCTTTTGGTTTCGAAACAACAAATCTACCTGTGACTTGAATAATTGGAACATATTTTTCTTCAACGATGGGTGAACGTGGTGATAAATGAATTCCTCTTGCATCTTCCTTTTTAAGAATAATTTGATCTTTAACAAAAGAGGCTGGTTCTGCATAAGTTGAAATATACTCGACAGACATTGGGGATAAACGGCTTAACCAATTAGTATAATCCTCTTCACTTTTAGTTTTAAAGAACCAAGTTGTATCTGGAGTGACTAATTGGAAAACTCTGGAATAACTTTGCTTTTCAGTTCCAAATTGGTTGCCTCTTGTTAGTGAAAATCTACGTAAATCTAAAACTTTATATGGTTTACCAATACGTTTACCATCTGATGATTCACATTGATGTAATACCTTATGGTCCATTGATAATTCGAAATAAAGCTTTTTATATGAACCAGATGGTTTAAATTTGGCTTCTAAGTGGCCGCCAAAAGTACCACTAGATTCGGTGCTAATAGCAACAGGTCCCATACTCCTACGCTCACCTGCACCAGTTGAAATACCAATGGATGGATTAATACTATGGAGTGAAAATTGTTGTTTAACTTGACCTAATGCTTCGTGTAATAACGCATAAGTTTCTGCACCAACATTTTTATCGGTTTTGCTTTTTGAGAACTCTAATTCAATATCCAAATGGTGAATTTTAAGATTAAATTGGATTGGGTCGTTATTAAAATCACTAAGTGTAAAGAATGAATCCAATTGAAGTGATTGTTCTGGGAAAAGTGATTTTGGTGTCTTGAAAAATGATAAAAGACCAAGCTGTCTAAATAGAACTACATATTTTTCTTTTTTATTGACCATTGACATTAATGAAATGTCTCCATTAGTGGTTACTGCCATTGATGGTGGAATAACTTGATTACCCCCATTACCTGATGGAATTTGATATTTTAATGCTCTTAATAAATTCTTATGAGTTCTATAGTAAACAAGAGAAGCCTTTTCAAAAGTATTGATTGGGAATATTTCTTTTTCAATGTTGAAACTTTTACCGACTAATAATACATGGATACCGTGATGATAAGCTGCATTTAAAAACTCTTTACTTCGAATATATTCTGATGCTGGATAGAGTAATTCATCTTTAACAAAGTTGCTATCTAAATATACAATTGTTTTACATCTGAAATCTTGCAAGAGGCTTCTACCATCAACCTTAATATGTGACATATTAAAACCTTTATAGAGTGAACTATTCCATATATTCAAACTGAGACCCATTTCAAAAGCCAACATTTTCCACTGTGTAATTTCGTCGTACTCACTCATATTGTTTACTACCAATAACATGTCACAATTGAAAACATTTGAAAGATATCCTTCTGATAACTGAACCTCGAATGGTCTTGACTGGATGGCCTTAGCATTCATCATATCTTTAACGTGGCCCAAATACATTGATGATTCGATTAAAACACGAGTATATGGTTTAATATCTGGGTTGTTGAAAGCCATTGTAATTGATGCAAACTTTAATTGATTTGGAGAAATTAGTTGAACATGTGAATAGAGGCCCAACTCTGGTCTTTCAAATACTTTTCCATTAAAATCTCTTATGATAATGTCATCTGGGTTGATTGTTGTATTACCACCACGAGTATTTAAATTTATACGGACAGTTGTGAATAATATACGATCTGGTGATGGTGGTGCTCCTGGAATTGGTAATGTACTGGCCTTTTCCCCAATGTTTAATAATGATTTGTTCCAAATACTATAAACCAATGGTGCTTCATCTCCCATAGTGACACAATCTAAACCTTTAATTAGAGATGATTGAACTGGGTATTCAACTTGGAATGGCGATTTCGTTGCTGATACTCTTTTGAAATTTTGATTTACACGGTCAACTAAACATTCATGATCCATAGTTGCACCAACAATAAAGGGATTTCTTGGTAATTTGTAAATGTCTTGTTGAAAGTCTCTAATATGGAAATAGATTTCTTTTGGTAAATAAACTGATGTCTTTTCTACAATCCAACGTTGCATTGCTACTCTATTTCTTGGATCGCAATATACCCATTTGTTATCTGCAATATATGCCATAATATTTTGATGTGAAGGTGTTGGCATACCACCAACATTGGTGTGAAGGACCATTAATCTAACATCACTGTCTGGTTCTATGATATTATAACCAATTGTATCTATAAAACTGATTTTATCCACTTGTAAATCATATGGTGCTTCATAAATCACAACACCTCTATCTAGTGTATTTAAATGAATTCCATATACACCTGGAACACCCGATATACCGTTAATACCTTTAGTGCCATCTGCACCTGGGTAACCACTTGGACCAGAAATTCCACCACTATTTTAAAACAAATATTAATATTAAAAATGATATAAAAAAATTCCATGATATTAAAACTATAAAACATACGGATTAGTATAGGAACGATATTGTGTTGTTGAACCACCTCTACCATCGGATACCTGTTATAAAAAGAGTTTGATGTCAATATAAAATAAAAATAAATATAACAATATACCAATTATAAAACCTACACTGTATGATTCTGTCCATGTATAAGAAGATCCACCTGGACCTCCAGGTCCTCCATTACCACCATCACCGCCCTATTAATGAATTAAAATTAATATTTGAGATAATTTTACTTTTTTTTTAAAAAAAAATAATATTTACATCACCACCCGTACCTGGAACACCTGGTGCTGTATTTGAAATTGCTTGACCTAAAATCATTAAAAGATCCATGTCTTCTTGGTTACATTGAATTGTAATATTATCACCATTACCTGAATGAGCACCTGAACCACCATCACCACCTGCACCTCCATTACCACCTGGGCCACCATTTGTACCTGATGAATATCTAGTAGCATTTTGACCTGCATAACCTGCACCGCCTATAATGAAAAAATTATTAATAAAATTATATAATATTAAAAAAAAAAAATATCTATAAATTAAACATACCATTACCACCATCTCCACCTCTACCACCATGACCACCATCTCCACCTCTTGATGATAAATATAAATGAGTTTCTGGATTACCTAATTGTAATGCCTCAACACCTTTTCTTGGTTGATTATGTGCTGTTGGTGCCAAATTGTAATCTACAAAAATTCTATTTGAATTATCAGTAGCTAGTTTTGCTACAATACTACCAGAGTGGGTACCAACTATACCATCTTGGCCTCTTTGGCCCTAAAAAAAAAGGAAACAATAATTTTATTAATAACTTTATAAAATATAAAATAAAAAAATTCTAATAAAACATACTCTTGAACCATTACCACCACCATATGAACCTTTATGACCATCATCACCTGGAGGACCGTCTGTAAAAAATTGTAATTTAAATAATTGGGAATTAGTTTAATGATATAAAAAATAAAAATAAAAATAAAAATAAAAATAAAAATAAAAATAAAAATAAAAATAAAAATATTTAAAAAAAAAAAATTTTAAATATTTTTATTATAATAATATTTAAACAGGAAATCACACCTTCACCCCTGACACCGTCGTTGATTAACGCAAAAACCACTGTTGACATTTTATTCTAATTTACACTTTTATTTCCTTTTTTTTTTTTTTACAAATTTTTATAAACAAATAAGATAAAAAAATTGAATAAAAAAAAAAAAAGAATATATATCTTGTATTAAATATATCAATACAAAAAAAATATACAAATCTGTTGATAAAAAGAAAAAAAAAAAAAATAGTTAACCAAAAACTTAAAATTTAAAAAAAATTATAAAAAAATAAAAAAAAAAAAAAAATTTTTAGATATTTTAAAATTAAGTTATTGATTAATCAATCAGGGTCTATTAATAAATTTTGGTTGTTGATAGCTGCATAAAATGTGTTGGTTCTTTTGTGCTGCTGTGGGTATGCATTTTAAAAAAAAAAAAAAAAAAAAAAAAAAAAAAAAAAAAAAATTTTAACTTTTTGATTAACAAAAATGTAATATTCCAATAATTTTTTTAAAAGAAGCAGGTTTCATTTTCAAATGACTCTTTATAAAATGATAAACTAGTTTTCATATCTATTTATATTATTTATAATAATAAACACCCCTATTAATCTAAATAACAAAATAAATAAAAATAGAAATAAAAAAAAAAAAACATTTATTATATAAAACGTAAATTATATATATATATATTATATGTATATGGTTTGTTTTGTTTTATTTATATTTAAAGAGAAAAGATAATTAATTAATCATAGTAATTGTCTTATATGATGTGTGTTTCACAGACCATTAATATCATAAAAAAAATGGCTTTTTTTTAAAATAATTATTTTTTTATTTTATTTTTTTTAATTTTTTTTTTTTTAAAATTTTTTAAAAATTTTTTTTATTTTTTTTTTTTTATTTTTTTTTAATTTTTTTTATTATATATAAATTCAATATAATAATATTTGTATTTTTTTTTGTATTTTTATAACACTTTTTATTTATTTTAAAAATGGCCTCAAAAGAAGAATTAGTTCAAATCGCCACAAACTTTTTATTAAATGCACCACCATGTGAATTTATGGAAGTCGTTTCAGGTAAGTTCACACACCACCACACAAACAATCATCACTTTTAAACGATTATCAATTATTATTAAAAGCATCAGTATATTATAGAGAAATGAAAGATTACAATCAATAATATGCAAAAATAATAATCAGTTTTTATGTTTTAGTGTGTTTGGATTAAAATTAATCTTGGATCTAAAAAAAAAAACTTAAATTAAAAAAAAAAAAAAAAAAAAAAAATATTGATAAAAAAAAAAAAAAGTGTTTGCAATAATAGTTTTAATGGATGATTCAAAATAGTAATAAATAATATATAAATTATAATATTAATATCATATAAAACTTTAAAATAAAGATGTTCGTGCTCTTCTCCCAAATGAATCATTATTAAATGCTACAGCTGCCGATACTTTCAGAGAATATAACACTACTCAAATGATTTCAGTCAGCACCTCAAAAGGTCAAACTTTAATTACCAAAGAAGGTGAAGTTAGTGCAAACGAATATTTAGACCCAAAGAATAAACAAGTTGTTTCATTTGATCATATTAAACAAGTAAGTAGCAGAGGTTTTTAATTTAGGTTAAATAATGAAAAGTAATATTGTGATGATGGCGATGATGATACTAATTTAAATAATAATACCAATTTTTTTAGGCTGTTACTGGTGAACGTTCAGCTTCAGGTGAAATCGAACAAGATATCGAATCAATTAGATCTGCTTTTGAAGAAGAAGCTGTTAAATATTGCAATGAATTCTATCCAAATGGTGTTTGTGCTGTTTATGGTAACAAAGTCTCAGAAGGTACTAGAATCACTATTTGCATTTCAGCTGCTTTATACAATCCAAACAACTATTACTCTGGTCGTTGGAGAAGCACCTGGGTTTGCACCATTGCAGGTTCAAATGTTACATCAAACGGTAAAATTCAAATTAATGTTCACTATTATGAAGATGGTAATGTTCAATTAAATACCATTACCCAAAAATCATGCACTTCTGCTGCTGGTGTAAGTTTACAATTATTTAGTCTTTGGCATAAATATTTTTATTATTTTGTATATTAATGATATTTATGATTATTTTTTATAGGATGCCAAATCAACTGCTGTTAATGCCTTAAAAGCTATTGGTAAAGTTGAACTTAACCTCCATTCCTCAATTGATACCAGTTATTCAACCATGGGTGATACCACCTTCAAAGCTCTTAGACGTGCTCTTCCAATCAATCGTTCTAAGATTAACTGGCAAAAAGTTAGAGGTTTCAAAGTTGGTGCTGAACTCAACCAAGCCAAATAAAATTAATATTAATCCATATCAACAACATCAAAAGTTAACCCAATTTTATCTCTAGAAAAACCTTTTATAAAAATCAATCAAAAAAAAAAAAAATAGTAGTAGTGCACTACACCCACACAACCAATATATTTAATAAAATCAAAACAATGTTACTATATTAATAAAATAAAATAAAAGAAAATAATTTTTTTTTTTTAAAAAAAAAACAAAAAATATTTCATCTATATTTATCACAAATTATAATACCAATATAGTATTATTTTATTAAATCTATTTGTAATTTACCTATATGGTAATTAAAAAATATACACCCACTGGCTCACACTCTAACATTTATATATAAATTACAAAAAAAAGTATTAAATTAAGAAAATTGTTCAAAATGATATATCATATTTTTTTGAAAGTTTTTTCATAAAATCACACACTAACCCCTATATATTATTTTTTTTTTACAAAATAATATTTAATTTATTTATTTATTTTAAATTAGTACCCCCACTGCCTATATATTAATTTACTCAATGAATAATTATTTAATATTTTTTTTTATATTTTTTTTTTTTTTTTTCACTATTATAAATTGTTTTTAATTTATATACATATCTTAATATTGTTTTTAATATTTTAATTATTTTCATAATAACAATGTCAAATACGGATATCATTAATTATTTTAAAATAGAAAATTATTTAAATACAGTTGTATTAAATGATTTAAAATCAACTTTTAAAGAAAGATGGAGCAAAGAGTATAATAGTCAGTGGAAGAACGGATCAGAATGTGGTTCGTTAATTAAAGAAAATTTGAAACAATTAGGAAACACTTTCAACAAGGAGGAGGTAATGGTAATAGAAAAGGGTAATTGTAGCAAATTTACAATTTCAATTTTATGTGACCTTTTATTAAAATTAAAATTCAACAATAATGATTATTCCAATCAAAATGAAAAAATTAAAAAAATAAAAGAAATAAATGAAAAAGGTAAATATAGTTAAGCATAATATTTCATTTTTACCCAAAATTTCAAAATATTTATTATTTTTTTATTTTTTTTTAATTTTTTAATTTTATATTTTTTTATTTTTCAATACAAAAAGTTAAAAGCTTTGATTTTAAATTAAACTCAGAACACTTTACCCAATTTAAAGAAATATTAACAAAGAATTGTGCTTTCGAAAGTGGTAATAACAATGAAGAAAATGAAGATGATGGTGCTAATAGTAGTTTTAAAAATGAAAATGAGGCCAATCAACTGCTAGAAAAAGGTCAAAGTTCATTGAAAAATAAAAGTTTTGAACAAGCAAGAAAGTCATTTTCCCATGCATTAGGGTTTGAAGACATTTCCAAATCAATTAAAAGTCAACTCTACTATAGTTGTGGTATATCAAAATTGGAGCAATATAATAGATACTGTTGTTATGAAGGTATTACCAATGTAGAGTTCCCAGAAGATAAGTTTTCACTTTTCGAAGAGGCCAAATGTGATATCCTCTTAGCCATTATTTACAAGCCATCTTGGTATTTACCATACATGCAATATGGCAAAATCTTATCAAAGTTATCAAATTATCCAATGTCAATTAGTTTCTTTAAATCATCGTTATCACTTATTGAGGCTGCATCAAGTTTACCATCTGCTCAAGAAAATAAAAGCAATATTATGGATGAAATCAATGGCTTAATTAATGATTCAATGGATAAATTAAAGATGAAAATGAACCTCAGTAAGGAAAATGGTGGCAAAAGAAATTATTATAAAGAGAATGAAGTCAAAATTGAAAAACTTGGAAACTTGGTTAAAGAGAATAGGGCACAGTTCAAAACCACCCTTTCTGGTGACTTTTTAAAAAAATATGGTATTAATACCACAAAAAGATCAGAGTGCATTCAAATTGCAGAAAGATTTGGTTTACCAAAGCAATTGTATGTAGAAATAGAGATGGTTAATAAAGCTTTCGATTATTATAAAAGTGGTGAGCTAAATAAATCTTTAGAAATTTGTCAACATGTAGTCGGATCACAAACCCAGTATTGTCAAGCTTATTTAAATCTTTCAAATATCTATAGATTTAAAATCCCAAAGACCAATAACAGTGGTTCCAAAGGTGGAAATAGTTTGGGAATCGAATATGATCCAAAAATGGTTTTAACTCTTCATTTACTTGGTTCTCTCTGCCCAATTAAATTTGAAATCCCACAATATTTATCAAAGACATACTCTCAAGCTCAGATGGATGAAATATCTGAAAATTCTAGTGTTGGTGAAATGTTTTCATATATGGGTTTGATTTACCAATACGGTCTATTAAATGAAGATATTGATTTAGAAAAATCAATTTACTATTACAAGATGGCCATTGAACATTTCAATGATAGGACCTCATATGCAAACCTTGGAAATATGTATTACAAAGGAAGAGTTCCAGATGGTAAACCAAATTTAGAAGTTGCAAAAAAGATTTGGGAAAAAGGATCAAATTATGAATTTAAAGAATGTATTGACCTCTTAAAATCCAAATTCAAAATATCAAAAGACATAGAAAACCAAAACCAAAAGCAAATGCTCCTCAAACCAATTGAATTTAAATCCTCAAATAATATCTACAAAGGTGTAAATTATTTCGAACTTGAAAATTACGAATACCAACAATCTCTCAATTATAATTTCCAAGATATTTTAAATCAAGTTTCAGATAAAAATGGATCATTAAATAGAATCAACTACATTTTAAACAACACTAGCGAGTTTTTAAGAGAATTTAATAATGTTGATAGCAATAGCAGCAATAACAAAGATAATAACAACAATAATAAAGGTAAAAGTAAAACCAAAAATAACAATTTCAACATCAATAGTAACAATATCACAAGTTATAGTTTAGAATATATCAACAAAACATTGAAACCATTGACCAATGCATTTGTGGTATCAAGAGAGTTATTCTATTTAGTAAGTTTACCAAATGACAAATTAGAATCCATCAAACAATACATCAGTCAATTAGTTTCAGACTATAACAGTAATAGTGGCCAGTTTAGTAGTGAAGTTGTAAAAATGATCAGAGTTTGTTACTTGGGCCTCAACAGATTCAATTATGACATGTTGGACAGCAATATAGAATTTGTTAATCAATCATTAAAAATATTCAAAAACGATAGGGATTTCTTTTACTATAGCTGTGTTTTTAATATATACAAGAATGACTACACTAATGTATATTGCAACTCTAGTAATATAATCAAAACCATTCCAAAGGATATCATCAACTCTCGTGAAATCTTTTTATATTACAAGACCCTTTCATCCAACTTTGAATTGTTTGAAGATTCAGACCTTCAAGACAGTTTCAAGAATCAATTGCTTAATGAAATATCAAAAGACTCGTTAGAATTTGCCAACTGTGACAACTTTGAAACCAAATTAAAGAATGAAAAGGCTACCAACAACAACAAGAACAAAAATAATTCAAACAATGAATTCATTTTATATTCGCCATTCATCATTGATTTCTATTCATTAGTTTCATTTTCATTTTATTTGATTAGTATCAACAACAAGAATAACAACAATAACATGGAAGAAGAAGACGCTAGCAGTAATAAAAAGGGGGATAACAATATTAACAATTATAAGCTATCTATAGAATACTATAATTTAGCATGCAATTACCACAATCAATTAAAATCAAAATTACAATCAAAAACAACAAACCAAGAGGATCAATTATTATCTAAAGAGTTATATGTTAAAAGAATAGATTATTTAGAATCTATTTTAAGTAAATTAAAAATTTTTTTAAATCAATAAAAATACTTTTTTTATCAATGTTTTTTTTTTTTTTTTTTTTTTTTTTTTTTTTTTTTTTAAAAATTAAATTAAAATTTCGTTTTTTTTTAAATTTTTTAAATTTTTTTTCATTTTACCACAATAAATGATAATTTTTTATTTGTTTTATCACAATGAATAATAATAATAGTAATAATAGTTATAACAATAACAATAATAATAACAATAATAATAATAATAATAATAAAAAAATTAAAATTAATAAACAAACTGTGTTTTTTGATTGGGAAGAATTTAAAAATATTTATAATAAATTATATTCAAATGATGAAAAAGAACAAAAATCAGCTATTAAAAGAATTGCAAGTTGGAAAAGTAGAAATAAATTACCAGTTTCAATTGAAGTGACATGCTATTTTATAGAGTTATTATTAATGAAAGATAAAAGATCACAATCGGAACTAGAATTAGGTTTATCAATGGCAATAACTAGAATGGTAAATGGCTTTATTGATTCTACAAGAGACATGTTAAGAATCAACAAGATCAATATGTTTAAAAAAGCAAATGAGTTAAATTTACCAACAATGTTTGTCGATATAAGACATGATGCTGCTCATGGCAGATTACCAAGTTTAAATCTATTAACACCAGTATCCAAAACTGCTCTTCAATGGTTAGAGGATTCTTATTGGAAACCACAATTATCAAGTTTAGAATTCTCTTATGATTTAATAAGAGGTTTTTTAAATAACTATAGATCTTTGTAAATACTCATCTTTATTATTATTTTTATAAATAAATTTTTAATATTAATCTATTTTTAATTTACCAATTTTTTGATTTTAGCTTTAATAGTATAAATGAGAATAGCAATCAAAATATAAACGATAGTTTATTTAAATTTATCCTAGATTCCAATATTATAAATGAACTTAGTTCAGATATTTTAGGTAATATAATGATTCCAATTATGTTGGATGAAAACTACCTTATTGTAACTGAGAATTCAAATAATAATAATAATAATAAAAATATTAGTAATAATAGTAACAATATCATTTATAGTCACATTCCAAGTAACCTTAAAAAACTATACACCCCATTATGCCAATTCCTTCATTCCTCATTTCCTCACTTTTTAAATATAGTTTTATTTTTATTGTTAGATAGAATTTGTAAATCTACTCCATCAACCACAACAAACTCAAAAAAAAAAATACAAAAGCCACAAACTAATCATCAAGAAGTTTCAGAAATACAGGTAGGGGATTCTAAAATTTCCTTAATGACACAATGGACATTATATTTCCTAGAGCATTTCCAAAGCTCTTCAATCGAGGAGCAAGAAGGTTTGGTTAACTATAAAATCGAACTACCATATAGATATATGCTAGAAAAATGTTTAGAAAATATTCAGTCTAGACATTGCCAAAAAATATTAAATATAATTATGAAAAAGAAAAACATTGATACCCACAGTAATAGTATTAATAATAATAATAATAATAACGAGGGAGAAAACGAAATTAATTATTCAGCAGCTCAAGTTTTATCAACATTAAATCAAAACAATAATAGTGTTAATAATAACAATACAAATAATAATAACAAGGTATGGAAGTTACAAAAAGAATGGAGATCATGCCCAATTGGTATACTACCGCCACCAAGTGACCAAGTATCATCTAGCTTCGATTTATCAGATGATCTTGATGATAATTTAGATCATGGTAATTTTGTTCAAGCATCGTCCTTAGAATACACCACTATTGACCCTTCACTTTCAAATAAAAATATATTACTTTCAAAATTAGATATGATGTACCCAAATTTAAAAACAACATCAAGCATCAGAAAAGATTTTATTAATTTATCAAAACAATCACCAAATAATAATAATAATATCAATAACAGTAACAATAATAACAACAATAACAATAACACCAACAACAATAACAAAGAGCCAGAGGAATCCCCAATAATAGTCATTGAAGATGATGAGGCTCCAATTGTAAACAATGAACAACCAGTTTTAAAGAAACAAAAAACATCAAATAGTGTAGCCACTGGTAGTAAAGGACCAAAAAAATCAAAAGCAAAAAAAGATGTCCTGGATGATTTTATGTTTTGGAACAAATAGATTTATATAATTATTTATTTATTTTTTTTTTTTTTTTTTTTTTTATTTAATTTTTTTTTTTTATAAATATTAAAATTAATAAATAATATATTATTATTATTAATTTGGATTTCTAATGAATATAAAATTTTTATTAGGAAATTAATATGAAAAATAGAATTTGACTTTTTGGTAATCAATATTATAATCAAATCATTCAATTAGTTAATAATAATAAATAATAAAAATAAAATTAAAAATCATTTCTTCCAGATTTAGAAATCCCAAATTTTTGTAATAAACAAATAATTGATTTTTTTTAGATTTAATTTAAATTTCCATATTTATACTTTTTTTTTTTGTTATAATTTTTTATTTTATTTTTTTACATTTTTATTTTTTGTAATATAATCACTATAATTATTACTAAATAAATAAATAAACAAAAAAATTAAGTATAAAAGGGCGGTTTATTACTATTTCAAAACTGCTTTTTTTTTCAAAAAAATAATTTAAAAAATAAAAAAAAAATAAAAAAATTATTTATAATTTTTTTTTCAAATAAAATTTAAAATTTTTTTTTTTATTTTTTTTGTTTATCTTTACACACCGCTATCAAAATATTTTATTGATATAGATTACTTTTTTTTTTTTTGTTTGTTTGTTTATTTATTTCTGTGTTGTAATAATATTATTTAAAATAATCTTTTTTTTTGAACTCGCAAATAAAAATAAAGATAACTCAATTTTGTGTATAGTGTGTTTTTTTTTTGTTTTTTTAAAAAAATTTAAAAATTTTTATTATTGTTATTTTTTTTTTAAATATTATTATTTTTTTGTAAATCTCCCTCTTTTTAAATAATAATAATTACTAAATAAATAAAAAAATAAAATTATATAAATATTATAATAATTATCCCAATAAACAAAATGGATAATAATAATAATAATGCCACAATAACATCAAACCAAGTTGGCACAACAAATAAAACTAAAGAAATTGATATGGATTTATTTACTAGAGTAACAATATTTGATGAAGATTATGACGATGATGAAATACTTAGTGATGATGAGGATGATAATACTGGCAATCAAACAAGCGAAAAGAGCAAAACTAGCATAATGAAACTATGGTTCTATGATTATTACAAGGATTTGGGCTCATATAGAAATCAAAGAGAAGAAAGACACCAAAACTTTTTAATAGGGTTAAAAGAAGATGAAGATAACCAAAATCTAACTCCAGAGGAACAAAAGAACATAGAGTATGAACATTTTCAAAAAGAATCGTCATATCTTAGATTAAAAAGAAACCTAATCCGAAAAGAATTTCAACCACTTTATATATCATCAGTGGCACCAGCATCAACGGTTAATAAATTTAAACAGGGTAGATCACCAAATAGGAGAAGTGGAACTTTTGCTGCCCAGGGCAGCTTATCACCACCCTCTAATATTACTACAGCAGATTTAACAAAAAAACAAAATAGACAAAGTACGAATTTATCACCAATACAACAACAATTATATAACCAACTACAACAAGATACCACACAATCAACAACATCGTCCAATACAACAGCTTCAAACAATAATAATAGTGAATTTAATGGTGGTACTGTTCAATTTAAAACACCAATGCATAAAAGCGAATTAACATTTTCAACATCACCATTATCATCATCATCAGGTAATGTTACACCACCATCAACACCAAGCGAACCAAATGAAGAGTTTGATAGAAGTAATTATAGAAGAACCAAATCGATTTCTTCGATTATCAAAAAAAGAGATGGTTCAAGTTCAATTTCAACAGGATCAGAAAGTGCAAACAGCAGCAGAAGTGGTACACGTGCAAGCAGTGGTAGTTTTAGTGGCGGCACCATAAATAGAGAGTTTCAAAATTTTACACCATTAAAGAATCTTAGTGTTTCAAAAAATAAATCCTATACCATGATGTTCAAATTGGACCACAAAGCAATTTTAGAGCAAACCGAAAAACTTTTAGAGGAAAAAGAAAAGGATACAAGAATGGCCGCAGAAATTGGTCAATCGTTATTGGAAAAGAATGAGGATTTAGAGGAGGAAATGAAGCTACTCAGACAGAGACTTCAAGAGCAGGAGTTATTAAACGATTCATTAAAGCAATTTACTCAACAAGTTGAAAAATTAAAATCAGAGAATGCCTATCTTTCTAGTCAAATTTCTACCGCTAAAACCGAGAACGAAACACTTTTAATGAAAGAATTCGAATTAACTACCGAACTGAATGATCAAAATAGTCGTTTAAAAGACAGCCCATGGAAAACTAAAACTATTAAACAACAAAAAGAAGAAATTGAAGAGCTCAAGCAAATCGTTGAATCTTTACAAGAATCTCAAGGTAAATTAAAAAAGAATCGTGATAGACTATTAACTGCCAACGAATCACTTCAAACCTCGGTCCACGATTTGAAATTTCAATTGGATGGTAAAATTGATGAATCTGAATTTGAAAAACTTCGTAAAAAGGTTAAATCATTGCGTCAACAAAATAAGAAACTCCAAATTCAAGTCGAACAAAGCCAATTAGATCTATCACCCGAGTCAAGACTAATCAAAAACCCAGAAATTATTTTAAAATCTGCATATAACGATTTAATTAAAAATGAACAATTAATTTCATCAACTCCAAAAATCACAAATCTTCGTGTTTTATCTGACGCCAAAAACCTTTTAAACCGTTTAGAAGCTGAAATCATAAATTTCGATGATTGCTCTTTAATTTCAACTTTAATAAACTTTTTAGATCAAGATTCAAATTTAAATTTAAACTATACAGGCTTACCAAATCAATTATCACAATCAAATAACTTATTAGATTTATTAAAGCAACATCAATCAATATCCTCTGAACCACAAGCATCACCAAGTAATGCAGTATTATCAGGCTTAAATGATTCATTTGAATCAATTTCTTCATCAACTAATCAAGATTCAAAATCTGCTTTATATATGGTATGTACCTAATAACAATAATAATAACAGTTAACGTTATTTTTATTTAAATATACTAATTAAAATTTTTATTTATTTTTTAAAAATAGTTAATTTGTATTATATCAATTAATAAATATACAAAATATGATCAAAATAGATTTAAAGAACTTAATAACGAAGATAATGAAATTGCACTTGAAAAAGAAAGAGCAGAAAAGAATAAATTAAAAATAAAGATTCAAGAACTAAGTAAAGTAATTGATGAACTAAGTGAAGGATTACAATCTACAAAATCATACAACAAGGTATTACAGGACCAAATAGATCAATTATTATTAGAGCAGGCTTCGAATAATATGGGTGGTTCTAATGGAATTTTATCAATGGCAGATGAATTGAAAGCTTCAAATATTTTCGAAAGAAATTATCAAGAAGAAATCGATTCCATGAAGGCGGAAATGGAGCAACAAATTCAAACATTCTCAGATCGACAAGTTCAATATTCATTGGAATTAGAAACTAAAGAGAAAGAATTGTCAGTTATCAAAGGAGATTTTGAAAGCAAGATATTGGATTTAGAGAACCTTTTACAAGAGCGTTTAAATTTAATTCAAGAGTATTTAGCACGTATAGAAGAGTTGGATAGAAATGTTGGTGACCGTGATTCAAAACTACATGAAAAAGATAAAGTTATTCAAGATATTGAAAAGAATATAATTGAAAAAGACAAATTAATCAGTGAACAAGTTGAATCAATTAAATCAGTTCAACAATTACTTTTAGAAAAAGAAGCTCAGCTTTTAGAAAAAGATAAAGAAATTAAGGAATTAGATCAAAAGTTAAAAGAAAACCAGGAAACAATCAAAGAAACACAACAATTACTCGAAAGCAAAGATCAACACATTAAAGAATTAAATCAAAAAATTCAACAATTTGAAATTACAATTAGAGATCTTGAATCAAACTCATCAGCTAAAGATGAATTACTCAAAGAAAAAGACGGTTTAATCAAAGAGAAAGAGCAATTAATAAAAGAAAGAGATCAATTAATTAAGGAATGGGAGTCCAAAGTAAATGAAAAGGATCAGGTTATTCAAGAAAAAGATAAATTACTCTCAGAGAAGGAAGAGCAATTTAAATTAAGAATTAATGAGTTCGAGCACAATATCGATTCTTTCGAGACCATGTTAAAAGAGAAACAAGACACAATCAAAATGCAAGATGAAAAGATTAAGGAGTTACAAGAATCTATAAGCCAAATTAAATCAGAATTAACAGGTAATGAAAATGAACTCAAGAACAAGATCAACGATTTAATGAGCAAATTTAATGAAATGGAATCAATCTCAAACGAAAGATTAGAAACTATTAAAGAAAAAGACCAATTATTATTAGAAAAAGAAAAGCAGTATCAAACATTACAACTCGAATTAGAAAAACTTTCAAACTCCACCAACCAAGAAAAAGATCAATTATCATCACAATTACAACAATTAGAATCGAAATTAACAGCAATCACAAATGACCATGATCAATGTAGTTCAATTAAACAACAAGAAATCAACAACTCTATTCAATTGGTTAAAGAGCGTATTGAGCATCAATATTCAGTATTATTAGAAGAGTTCCAACAACGTACAGCTCAATATAATGATAGATTTAATAAACTTGAACATCAATCTAGAGAATCAATCCTTGGAAAATGTAAAGAGGTCGAAGAATTAATCAATCAAGTATACCATCTCCAGGGTCAAGTTAAGCTTTTAGAAAGCACAATCGAACAATTAAAATCTCAACATACACAAGATCAAGAAAAATCTGAAAATCTCATCATCGAACTATTAGATAAAAAAGAAGAGTTGGACTCTATGGTCAATGAAAATAGTCAACTTAAAACTGAAGTAGAAGATCTTCGTGTTAAAATTGAAGAAAAGAATAGAAAACATCAAGTACTTAAACGTGAACTTTCGATGCAAATGGATATGTTGGCATCAGTAGAACAACAAAAGAAAGCAGAAAAGGAAGAAGAAGAAAAGAAAAGATTACTTGTTGAACAAGCCAACAAAATTGTATTACCAACACAAGAAAAAGATTACTATATCGAAGAAGAAACTCCACTTATTCAATATGTTAACTCTGTTGAATCACTTTCTAACGATCCACACATCAAAAATGTTTTCCCAATCGATCCAACTAAACACATCATTCACTCTTTCTATAATGGTGTTTTACTCGGTAAATTGGTAAATTTCGCTCGTGAAGGAACAATCGATGAGAGAGTACTCAATATTGATCCATCAAATAATATCGAAATTGATCAAAATTTAAATCTAGTTTTCAACTCTGCCAAAGCTATTGGTTGTGTTATCCCACCAACAATTTCGCCATCAACATTAAAATCAGATCCAAAAGAAATGGTTAATCTCTTGTACGAATTAGTTAGGGTTCAAATTACATCAACTATTAATATCCATAGCTACCCTACATTACTTGTACTTAAAGAAAGTAATGAGGATCTAAAGCATTTCTTTGTTCAATCTGCAAGCAAGCTTTTATTACGTTGGTTCATGCACCACCTCGATTTAGATAAAACCAAGCTTACTCTTGAACAATTAGCAAGTACTCCAGCAAATTTAATCAAACTTTTCACCAAAATCGACAAGCAATTACAAGCTCCATCATTTTCAAATCAACCAGATCAATCAAATAAACTTGTAGAGGAATATGAATGGATTTTAGATCAATCTAAAAATAACTTTAATATTTTCCAATGGCTAAGTTTTGAATCAATTCAAAATGTAAGTTGTTTAGTTTTATTTACCATTTTAAAATTTTAAAATATAAAAATAATATTAACTTTTTTTTTTTTTTTTATTTTAGAAAAATCCAAAACTAATTTATTTATTTTTATCAAGTCTATTTAAATCAAATAAAGGTATTGGTATAAAAGAACCTGAAACCAAAGAAATCGAAAAACAACAAAAATTAGTAGAACAAGTCATTAAAGATGTTGAAGGTACAAGAGAAGAACGTGCATTCTGTATGTGGATGAACTCACTTAATATTAAACCATACGTTAACAATTTACAACAAGATCTTCAAGATGGTTTGGTTATGCTTCAAATGTTCGATAAGATTAAACCAGGTTCAGTTAATTGGAAAGATGTCAACATGAACCCATCAAATAATTATATGGCTTTAGAAAATTGCAACTATAGTATTTCAATTGGTAAAAACCTTCGTTTCTCATTAGTTGGTATTGGTGGCAAAGATATTCATGAAGGTAATCGTAAATTAACACTAGCTTTGATATGGCAAGCTTGTAAATACCACTTTATTTCACTCTTAACAAATCTACGTTTATCAATGCAAAATGATCAACCATTTACCGAAACTGATATCATTGGTTGGGCAAATAAACAAGTCGCTAAGCATGGTAAAACCTCATGTATATCTGGTTTCAAGGATCAATCTATTGGTGATGGTAAATTCCTTATCGACCTATTAGACTCTATCGAGAGTGTTGTAAATTACTCCATTGTAAAGAATGGCGAAACCTTTGAAGAAAAGAAATTAAATGCTCAATATATTATCAATGTTGCAAGAAAGATTGGTTGTTGTATTTTTGTTGTTTGGGAAGATTTAGTAGAAGTAAAACCAAAGATGATTTTAACTTTTATTTCAACTTTAATGTGCTTTGAATATGAAAAAAACAGTAAACAATTTTTAGAAAATAATAATAATAACAATATCGAAGAAATATAAAGTATAATATAAAATTTTGTATAAATAAAAATAAAATATATATTAAATTAAAATACATATTTTTTAATTTTTTTTTTTTTGTTTAATTGTGATATAAATATAATTTTGGGGAATTGGATAATTAGGTATTTTTTGAAAATGTGATAATAAGGGTTATTTTATTTTTATTTTTAAATATTAATTAGAAATTTTAGATATTTTTAATAATATTAATTAGAATAAAGAAATTATAGATTATTTTTTTTTTGCTGATTTTTTAATCTTTATATTTTAATTTTTTGATATTTAAATAATTTCCTCTTTAACAAATCATTCCCATGGTTATTTTCAAAGACAGTTATATATCTTTTTTTCTAATTCATCCATTGTCAGAATCTCTTCTTCCACAAGTTCTAAAAGCTTTGAGAAATGTCTGTGATTACACTTGAATTCATTGGTACCATAGTTATAGGAAAAAATAAATTCTACGTTGTTTGGTTTCGTAATACCAAGGTATTTGTCATGGCCCTCAATACCAGCACCAACTTCAATAATAAAGAAAGCTTTAGAGTTACCTTTAAGTATCTGAGAAATAGTATAAACCAAATGATCTAAGATCATAAAAGTACCGTCAGACAATTCAAATTGAAGCTCTCCTATAAAAAACAATTAATGAGTATTATTTTAAAAAAGATAAAAAAAAAAAAAAATTCCAAATTTTCTTTTGACTTGGTTTTATTGAGGTTTTATTTATTAAAAAATGAATACAAAAAAAACAAGGTCTAATTATTTTTTTTTGATTTTTTCTTTTACAAAACCGTAATTTTAGAAAATAATTACCATTAAGATATCTTGTTTGTGATGATATAAATACCATAACACCTAGATCTTCATTAATGAAGTATACATCCTTCACTTTTGTTAGAAAAAAATCCCAGGTGGTTACGAAATCTTTGATGTTTAAATTTGAGGTTATTCCAAAGATGCTTTGATTATCATTTGGTTTGATTGATTTCAAATATCCATTGACATTATTTAATCCAGTATTATTTTCAAAAATAAAGTGGATGGAACAAACTTGAAATTGATTTATAGGGTTGTCTTGAATAAAGACTATCTCTTGATTGTTTTCATTTTTACTGATTAAAGTAGATACTACTCTTTCATAGGCTCTCATACAATGATTTATACAATTACAATTTTCACCATTACCTAATAAAACTTGATTTTCCCAACAACCACTAATACTACTATTATTACCTCTACTACAATTACTACAATTACTACAATTACTACAATTACTACAATTACTACAATTACTACAATTACTACAATTACTACAATTACTAAAAAAACTACAAATACTACCATTACTACTACTTCGACTATGACTACTACTATTACAACTACTACTATTATTACTACCATAACTAATACCACCTCCACTAATGCATTGTAATATATGCTTTAGATCAAAATTATGCCCTTTCTCCATTTTACTTATTTTTTATTAAATTATTTATATATTTAATTATTTTTAAAGAGCTAATAATTAGTGATATTAGATTTATATTGAAAACAATGATTTAATTTACATTTATTTATAATAAAAAAAAAAAAATTTTTAAAAACTTAATTAATTTCTTTGAATTTTTTTTTTTAAAACTGTTCAATTTTATATCGGCCGTACATTACCATTCATAATTGGATATTTGTTATAATAAAAAAATTATTCATCATCTAAGTTTAAAAAAAATCTTTTTAAGATTTTTTTTTTTTTTATATTTAAAACATAGAGCCAATTTTTATTTTCCTGTAATTTTAAAATATTGCATTTATTCCCAATTTTGAAAAAATGAAAATAGTTATTGGGTTTTTTCAAACATTTTAAATTTTAAAAAAAATTTTTAAAATAATTAATAAATAATATTAATAATATAATTAAATTTGAATCTTATAAAGTTTTGGGCAGTAAATTCAATCCAAATAAATTATAACTGTCACTCTTATGATTAAAAGTCTCTAACCCGCCCATATAATTAATCTTCCCATATTTGTCTTCTAAAATGAAACCACTAGAATCACCTTTTAGTTCAAAACTAATAAATTGTGCTAAATCCTACCATCAATCAATTCTAATTTACAAATATTTAGATTTTCAATGTACATATATATTCCCAAACATTACCAAAGAAATAAAACCGATTTTACAGTATTTTCAATTTAGTTTTGACTGGGTTTCGAAAAAAAAAAAAATTTTATTAGTTCTTTTATATAATTTTTTTTTATATTATAAAACTGGTTCATAAATATAAAATTATTATATTTAATAAATAAAAATATTTTATTTTTTAATTTTTTTTATAATTTATTTTTTAAAATCCAAAATTTAAAAAATTTTAAAAAAATTATAAAAAAAATTAAAAAAAGCAATGATTATTATTAAAAAAAAAAAAAAGAAAAATTATGACGTGTTTGTGCTGTTATTTTATGGAATTGATGTCATATATCCCAAAATACTCTATATCACTATCTCTTTTTTTAAAAAAAATTATCTCTTTTTTTAAAAAAAATTATTCATTTTTAAAATTTGCAAATTGTCATAAAATAACAGCACAAACACGTCATAATTTTTCTGTTTTGGAAAGTTATCTTGTAAAACATTAATATCTTAAACACAAAAGCAATATTTGCCAAGCTTGAGACCATACTTATCAATCAGTGCCATAAAATGCCATCTATTTGCATCAACATAAATAAATGGTATTGAACCCTCGCCTACAAAGTCAAAAACTCCGATGTTCATTATACCAACAAAAAACAATAATAATATTATTAACAATAATGACGATCTAGAAACTACAAATTTTCAAATTTTATGATAAAAATTAAGTTCCTGAAAGATTACCATTCCTTTGTCTTGATAACTGTAGTTCACATAAGAAAAGACGGTGAAATAAGAAGAGAGTAATATTTATCAAATGAATTCCTCAATGATAAAGTTCATATTTACTTTATTATTTATTTAATTTCTTAAAGCTTTATTTAATGAAAATAATATTTATTTACATACACATACAACATATTCATTCTCGTGGATGCTTTTAAAACAAAACATACAACTTGTTTACATCGTTCTATTTACTACAAATCCTAAACAACAATAACCATCAAAAAGAAAGCCTTTTATTTAATTGAAAAAAGTTCAACCAAAATAAATTAAGTAAATATAATCAAAAAAAAAATCTGATTTATATTTTAATAAAAAAAATTTTTATGTGCTAAATTATTTATTTATAAATAATTCCTTTATAAATAGATAATAAAATCGAAATAGGATTTTAATTTTATTATGATTTTCGCTTTTTTTTTTTTTTTTTTTTTTAAAAATATAGTTATTATTATATTATATATTATTAAGATTTCAAGTAAATAAATAATTATTGGGTTTTTTAATATGAACAGCTTTCATATTTATGGACACTTGTTGAACCGCTCCATGGAATGAAGAAAATATAACGGTCTAATATAACTGAGGAATGAGGATTGTATGAATTACACAAAAGAGGAGCAACCCTCTTCCAGCTATTTGTTGTTGGATTAAATTGTAAAACAATATTATTTGAATAAGATTCATTTTCGGCACCAATTGCATAGATTTTACCCTCCATTGAAGTTGCTGTAGAAACTTTGAATTGCCCATTGCTGAGATTGCAAATAAAGGACCATTGATTGGAATGGGGATTATAACGCTCGATAGTGGTATTTGGACTTGAACCACCAATTATATAGATAAAACCATCTTGGACTACTGTTGAACCCTCTGCACGTTTAGTTAACATATTTGCAACATTACACCAACTATTTGTTCTTGGGTGATATCTTTCGACAGTATCTGTTACTGTTGAGCCCTTGTAACCACCAATAATATATATGTAATCATCCAATACAGCTAAACTGAAACCAGTTTTACCACCCTTTAATGTGTTTTCGGCACTCTTCCATCTTAATTCTTTTGGATCATATTTATAGATTGGTTGGTGTAAACCAGCATCTGGAAGAGCATATATACAATCGCCTACAACACCAGCAACAAAGTAATGGTTAATCATTGAATCTAAAACTGGGCAAATAAAAGTCCAACTGTTGCTTCTAATGTTATACTCTTCGAATTGGAAAGTAATAGAGCTAGTGTTAAGAGTAGGACTGTTACTACCGCTACTACCTGCTGCGCTACCGCCAACATTAATTGTGCTACCACCAACACTACCGACACTGCCAGTACTACTATTGCTGTTGCTGTTACCATCTGGGTGAATACGCTCAGTGATTGCGTATAATGTATTATTCATTGTAACCAATAATCTAAAGCTTTTAATATTTGATGTCATGCCCTTAATTTCTTCCCAGTAGCCTTGATGGTCGCTATCTTGACCCAATGTTTGGTGTTTGATATCGCAAACGCAACGTGGAGTGGAAATTGGACTTGAGCCAGGTTGGCCATAGCTGAAAGATGGTAAACCATAATAAGACATTTCTAATTCGATTTTTCTTTTAAGGTCAATATCTACTGGTGGGTTCCATAATGGGCCATCTCTAAGATAAGATAAAATATAACCAAACAATTTGCCATCTCTGTCAATGAACACTCTGCCATCCTTATCACGTGGTAATTCATATCTTCCTGAAAACATTACGCCCAACATCGAATCTGGGAATTTAGTTAAAGTGCTGATAGTGGTTGAATAAAACTTTCCACCAATATCCAACTTTATAATCTTTTCTTCTACATTAGTTTCGTTGGATTTAACTCTAACAGTATCATCTATCCATTGTCTAACTAAATTTGGGTTTGATACATCTCTTTTTAAGTGTAACATTGGTACTCTTGGTAATGGGGATACTGTTAATGATGGTGGTGCCTTACCAATTGGACTACTATTACTATTATTGCTATTAGTATTATTATTTGGACTACCATTTGGATTATTTATATGTACATTTGATGAAAAACTACTACTCAATCTATTAGTTAGGGTTTGTGTTAGAATATCACTTTCTTGTGAAAATGTTTTACTTCTGTACAATGATTTCGTTATATTATTACTATTGCTACTACTACTACTACTATGATAATGATTATAGTGATTGTTATTGTTGTTGCTGCTATAATTTATCGTATCTATTTTTTGTTGTTGGCAATTTGTGCATAAATTTCTATTGGTTAATAACAATTGATATACATTTTCGATAGACTTTGATATATCTTTAATAGATTGCTTGATTTCTTTAATTTCTTTATTGTGACATTCTAATCTATCTAATAAAAATGCTTTATCATCATTTGATATATCATCTTTTTTAGTCATTTTATTTTTGATTTTGATTTTATTTATTTTATATACAAAAAACTATTTACTATCTATTTATTTATTATTTACTATATATTATTTACTATTTATAATTTTTATTTTAAAAATACAACAATGTAAAAATTATTATTTATTATTATTTTTTTTTTTTTTTTATTAAATATATTTTAATTTTATTTTTATATTTACAAAACTATAGTTTTATATTGTAAATATAAAAAAATTATTATATATTAACCTCTAATGAAACACATACACAAATATAAACACACAAACACTCTGAAATATTAAAAAAAAATATCAATGATAACCCCAATATTTTTATTAAATTTATACAAAAAAAAATAAATAAATAAAAAAAAAAATAAAAAAAAAAATAAAAGACAAAAACCAATGATATTTAAATATGATTATAATATTATTTTTATATATTGCTTATTGGTTAAAATTTTGGTATTTGTTTTAAAAAGATAATTTATTTAATATTCCAATTATTAAAATTATTTTTTTATTTTTTTATATAGGCCACTACACTTTTTTTTTTTTTTTTTTTTTTTTTTAAAAAATTTTAAAAAAAAATAAATATAAAAAATAAATTTTTTTTTTTACGAAAACCTTTTCTATAGAAAAAACGATAAAATTGATAAAAAAAAAACCCACCCCATTTTTTACCCCAAACAAAAATTTTTAGGCAAAGACCCTAAAACCCCCCACCAAAAAGGCATTTAATTAATGGGTAAAATTTTTTTTTTTTTTTTTATATTCAGATTTGTTATAATGGTCAGTGGAAAATATTGAATTGTGCCTTTTAAAAAAAGAATGTATTTTTTTTTTATTTTAATAAAATTAATTTGATGGACTATTAGTTTTTTTTTTTTTTTTTTTATTATAATTGTATTTTTGAGAACATATAATCACACCTTTTTAATCAAAACACCATTACTTTCAACATAATAGATTAGAAACGTTAAAAAATCTAAAACAATCTCATATTTTATAATAAAGAAAAATTAAATCAAAAAAAAAAAAAAAAAAAAAGATTATGAATTGAGATGTTGAAGCTGTTTTAATTTCAATTTCCAAAAGATCCTTTTTTATAATAATCATAGTAAAAAAAAAAAAAAAAAAAAAACCTTTCAAATTTCATATCGGTTATGAATTTTCATAGGATTTTAAAAAATTATTATAAATTAATTAGTTAGAGATGTATCCACTAAATCTTTTTTTTTTTTTTTTTTTTTTTTTTTTTTTTTTTTGGCTTTTTTAAAAATTGAAAAGATTTCTTGCTATCACAAGTATCATAGTTTTAATAGATATTTTTTTTGATTGTTTTTTGTTATAGTAATACACACCAACAATAAAAAAAAAGTGATTGTTTATTATAAAAAAAAAAAAAAATTTTAAAAATCATGACGAATTATTTTTTATACGTATACATGTTCAAATAATTTATTTCATATAAATACAATCTATAAAAGGTATTGGTTGTTAAGTGAATTATTTTTATTATTATTATTTTTATATGAATAATAGTAAAATAAAAAGTTGAGTGGTGGGAGGTGTTGATGATTATTTATTAATTATTTATATTTATTTATTTATTATTTGCATTGTTTTTTAAAGTTTTAATTTCTTGAGCTTTATCAAGACATGGTTGAATATTTTGAACCCACATATCTTTTTCGGCAACAGTTCTAGTAAAAAATCTCTTATATTCACCCTTTTCATTATCTACACCAAACCAATCTAATAAAGAAGAAAAAAAAAAAAAATTAGGGATTTAATTATTTAAAAAAAATTAGTGATATATATTATGTATAACTTACTTTCAGATTTGTTATGTGATAATTTGGTTTGTGAGGTTAAACTATGATGTGATAAATATTTATATTTTGGTTGCTTTGATTTATGCTTTTCATTGTTTGCACTACCAAATAAAGTTTTATTTGCAAAGTAAGAGTCTTTACCTTTTTTATATTTACAAACTACCAACATTTGATTGAATAAAAAGACATGTAAGTTTGTTGGTATACTATTTTTAGAGTTTGATTCATTACTATTGGATGATGAACCTGCGTTTCCAACGACACCAGCAATAGCGCCACCAAAACCACTGCCACTGGACATAATATGAGCTTGTAAATCACCCTCCATAATATAACGTAATGATGAGTACTCCATAATGTTGAAACCAATGATTGCTTCTTGTAATAATGATACATGAATAACATTTTCGAAATCTCTACGTTTTTCATTGACGTGGTCGGCAATCGATTGCATTTTGGTGAGCGATCCAGTTAATTGTTGATAATCTGGATGTGTAGTTTCGGTGACTTTACACATTTCTTCTAATAATAGGACATAACGAGGGATACGTTGGACTGGGATGATAATTAAATCACGAAGTTGTTGATGGGTCTTCATAAAAGTATTGTTGATAAATTCATTGAGACCTGGGTGTTTGGAAAAGTCATTTACAGTTGAGAGGGCACGATTATAGTGGTTTACATAGGCAATATAACACTTCAATAGATCACTCATCTTGAAGAAGATATCACCAAATAGTTGTTGGTAGTGCCATGGTGTGGACATTCTTTCTTTTAAACGTTTTAAAAGCATATTGTTCATATTTAAAATGACTTCTATGTTGTTGGTTAAGGTTTTTACGTTGTCGGCGCTAATTGATGAAACTGAGGCACTTTCATTCTTTAATGGGACTAAATAGTATTGTAAGAGTACTGATAAACTATTGACATAGGTTTCTTCAGTTTTAAGAATTTCTTGAGCCACCTCTCTACGATTCTTTATTCTTCTGTAATGCTTTCTAGTGAGGTAACCTCTAATAATAGATTGACATCTTACAATTCTTTTAACTTCTTCTCTATCAATTTGAGCATCATCTGCCAATGAGCACGATGATGATGATTGTGTAAGTGTGTTTGATCCAATCTCTTTTTCTCTGATGATTCTTCTTTCTTCTTTCTCTCTTCTTCTGCTTCTTCTCTTTTCTCTTCTTTCATCTTTTTCTTGTTGTGTTTCTTTTGGTTTGCTTGCTATTACTGTTGGAGTAGTATTACTAGGTGGTGATGGTTTCTTTTTCTTTAATGAAGATGATGGCGAATTTTCTTCACTTGTTATATTGTTTGGTGTACTATTATTACTGCTACTTGTTGGGGTACTATTGTTACTTTTGTGATGATGGTGGTGATGATGGTGATGATTATGACTATTGTGTTCTGTAATTGATGTGATTACACTTTTCATTGATGAAATTTTGGTTTCTAATTGATCCAATTTATCTGCCAATTTATTTACTTTTTCATCTAAAATATTTGAGGTTTTAATGAGCATACTTTCATGTTGTTCAGAGAACCTTTTCAATTCTTTTGTAAAGTTATTGATAATTTCAATGATTGAGTTTTTGTCTAATTGCTGTTGCTGTTGAAGTTGTTGGGTTAATGGGATTTGTACAATTTGTGAGAAAGATGGTTGCTTTTGGATTGGTCTTGGTGATGGGTTTGATTGTTGTTGAGTTCTATCAATAGCTGGGGAGCTTGTTGGAGTTGTATTGGTAATATTAATTTTTTCAGGTGTTGATTTATTTGTTGGTGTGATTGTATTTGGGTTTGGAATTGTATTTGGGTTTGGATTGTTAATTGTACTGATATTGTTTTGATTATTAATAAGATTTGGATTTAATGGTGCTACAATTGGTGCCAATGAAATTCTTTTTTTGGCTGTTGTTGTGGTTGTTGATGATGAGGAAATACTATTTAATTGTTGTTGTAAATTTGTTATACCAGAGTCACTTACTGTTGAACTATTTGAACCTGTACTTGAAACTCTATGATGACCTTTTGTAAAAGCTGGTTGTGGAGTTGTATTGGTCGAAACATTTCTACGATAGTTTAAAAAATATGAAATATAAGTCATAACACAATATTCATCAATTGGACCTTCAATAATGTTTTGAGGGGTGAGGAATTTTGGAATATTTAATTGCTTTTCTGCGATATCAAAACACTTGCTTAAAGCTTCAACTTCACCTTCTTTTGAAATAGTATCTAAATCTATACTCTCTGGACAATATTTATGAATAAGGCAATAGAATAATTGAGGACTTTGAAATGCCTTGTTAAAGTTGGTAATGGAAGTTGCATTATAGCCTTCGATTTCACGTCTGCACCATCTTAAAAGGGCTTCTTTGGCAGTTGGTTTGGAATTTGATGATAATCTTGGTGTTGTTGTAAAGGATCTACTGAGGTCATTGGATGATACTGTATGTTCTATTGTGCCATGTGATGATGGTGGTATATTTAATGTATTTCCAGTTGATGTGGTGGTTGATGCTTCCAATGCAAAATCTTCATCGGTTAGAAATTGTTGAATTTGAAATTTCGAAATTAATCTCCAAATTAAGCTTAAGGTCATTTTAACGTGCTTGTCAACTAAATGTTCTGGTCTACAATTAACTAAACTTATACCCCATCTGTCGATAACATTCAGTGCTAATTGAACATTTGATAATTGTTGTAATCTATTTTTTGGTTTAGTGATATAGTTTTCGGATTTTTCATTTGTTAATATTTCTAATAAATTTATTAAATAAACTCCATCTCTTAAATCTTCGAATAAATCTACAATGTGTAAATTTCTTTTACTTAAAATATTATTTGCCCATATAGTATATCTAAAGAAAAAAAAATAATTGGATTTAAAATATTAGTATTTATTTAGTTGTTTGGTTGTTTAAAATATAATATATGATACATACACTTTTTTTTGACTTTCAACTGAATAATCTTCACTACTCATTTTCTCTTTCTTTCTTTCCTTTTTTTTTTTTTTTTCTTTTTTTTTTTTATAAAAAACCTATATAACTTTTTTTTTAAAAAAAAAAAAAAAACAACAATTATTTTATCAATATTTAATTAACTAATTAATTATTTGTTTATTGTGTGACAAAAAAAAATTATTTTTAAATATTATTTATTTTTAAATTATTTATTTATAGTACAAAAAAAAAAGTAATAATAATTTTTTTTTTTAATTCCCTCTTTTTTTTATTTTTTCGTTATAGGGTGTTTTTTTTTATATAATACAAATTGTGTTGTTATTTTGGGTATTATAATTGTTGTTATTATTTAAATAAAAAAAAAAAAGATAGGATGTATTATAATTTTATTTTAAATTTTTTAAAAAAAAAAAAAAAAAAAAATTATTTTTTAAATTTTTTTAAAATTTTTTTTATTTTTTTTTGGGTTGGAGGTGACCAAAAATACACTCTCTCATGCTCCAACTGAACTACGTTTTTTTTAAAACAATTCTCTACTAATATTGCACTCTGATATCCAAATAAAATTTTTTATTATGTGTGAATGTGGGTGTGTATTTTGGTTATCTTTATTTATTCACTCAAGGTTATAAATTTAAAAGAAATAATAAAAAAATAAAAATTTTTAAGTCTTTATACAACAAAGTTATGAATAAAAAAAAATTTTGATTTTTTTTTTAATTTTTTTTTTTTTTTTTTTTTTTTTTTTTTGTGGTTGTGCGGAAAATAAATAAATTCAAATTGTGTATTTTTATTATTTTATTATTTTTATTATTTTAATTATTTTTATTGTTTTATTGTGTTTTTTATTTATTTTTTTTTATTAATAAAAATTTTGTATCTGTTTTATTTATTGTTTTCTTGATTTTTTTACATCTTTACTTTTTAATCATATATAGTTATCCAATTAATTAAATTATTATTTCACAATACATCCTTAGATAAAATAATTATACAACATTGGATTTTTTATTATAATAAGAATAATATAAATATAATTAAGAATAATAATAGAAATAATAGTATTAAGAATAATAATAACGACAATAACAATAATAATTAAATAGATAAATAAATAATTATTTTTAATAAAAAAAAATTAATAAAAATAAAATAATTTTAAAAAAAAAAAAAAATTAAAAAAATTTTAAGAAAGTTAAAAATTTTATTTTAAAAATTTAATTTATTTATCAAATGAACAATATTAACAATAGTAACAAAAAGAATATGGGTAACAGCAAAGATAATAATAGAACAAATAATAAAAATAAAAATAGCAATAGCAACAATAACAAAATTGAAAAAACCACGGTGACAGTTCCAACAGCAACTCCAACTCCTCCACCATTAGTTGTAATAGGAACAAAAGAACAACCAACTTCTTCCACTGTTCCACCAAACTCACCATCCACACCATCTACACCATCTACACCACCTACATCATCCACACCATCTGCACCTCCCACACAAAATACACCAGCTTCCACATCAACTACACCACCCACACCAAATTCTAAAAAACCAAGAGGTCAAAGAAGGGGTGGCAATAGACAGCAAAAAGATGAAAATAAAAAAGTTAGTGGCACTACTCCAGTTAATATATCCCCAGCCCCACCACCAACCCCCACTGCTCCAGTAATACCTTCAGTTACACTAACAGAAACAACCACTACTGTTGCAGGCCAATCACAAAATAAAAGAAAAGGAGCAAGAGATAATAGAGATAATAGAGATAATAGAGACAATAGGGATAGTAGAGATAATAGAGACAATAGGGATAGCAGAGATAGTAAAAAAGACAATAGAGATAAAAGAGAAAATAGAGAAAATAGAGAAAATAGAGAAAATAGGGAAAATAAAGATAATGTAGAGAAAGAAAAAGAAAAAGAAAAAGAAAAAGAAAAAGAAAAAGAAAAAGAAAAAGAAAAAGTGGTTATTAAAGAATCAAATATAAATATAAAAAATGAAACAGAACCACAATTAAAAGATAATAATAATAATAATAATAATAATAATAATAATAATAATAATAATAATAATAATAATAATAATAATACAGAAAAAAGAAGAAAAAACAAAAGTAGACCAAATGGTAGTGCCACCAGCAGCAACAACATAAAAAAAGATACAGTTGAAGAAATAGTAAAAAAAACTGAAGAAATTAAAATTTCAACAACAAAACCTGTTGATCCACGACCACAACAAACAAACACACCTACCCCAACTACTGCAGGTAAAGAACTTCACCAACAAAGACAAAGCCACAAAGGGAGAAGCCAAGAAAAAACAGAGATTGGTTCTCCTAAAGTTTTGGCTGCAGAAGTAAATAAAGAGAAATATAGTAACAATAGTAATAATACTAACAATTATATAAATAATAACAAAAATATTAATGCAACTACTACTAGTAATGGTAGCAGAGGCGTTAGAACAAATAACAAATCAAATATTAAAAATAATAATAATAATAATAAAACTACGGATACTAATAGTATAAATAATAAGACTCAAGCACCAAAGGAACCACAATTACCAAAAGAAAATAATAATAATATAAATAGTATAAATAATAATATAAATAATAATAGAAAAAAAGATAATGAGGGAAATTTTGAAAGTGTAAGTGTATTAATATTAATTAAAAATATCAAAATCAAATTCACAAAAACTAATTTTTAATTTTATATTTTTTAGAAATCTGGAAGATTTAAAATATCTTCTATGAAACAAGATACCTTAAAATCAGATCCATCAACAGCTGTAACAACAAATGTAGCTACATCGAAAAATATAAACTCATCTACTTCAAGTCCAGTTTTTGTATCTAAATCATCACCAGCTTCACCATCACATAATATAACCACCACAACTACCACAAGTTCATCAGCAACAGTAAACAGTAAAGAACAGCAACACAAGAAAAAAGGTAATAAAAACCACCACAGAAAAAATCAATCAGTCGATTCAAATAAATCATCAAACGAAACTACTGTAGATTTAAAAGCCTCTGAAATTTCCACAGCAGCTATTACATTGGATACCACATCAAAACAAACACCATCACAACCACAGTTACAATCACAATCACAACCACAATCACAGCCACCACAATCATCGCAACTACCACCACAACCAAAACAATCAAAACCACAAGGAAAGCTTGAAAAAGTTGAGGAAAAAACAGAGACCATAGAAAAATTGACCGTGGAAAATAATATTGCTTCAACACCAGATGTAAAACAAGAAAAAGAAAAAGTCGAAGAGAAAACTGAAATCAAAGTTGAAAAAATAGAAGTAAAGGTCGAAAAAGTACATCAATCACCACCACAAGAGGAAAATAAACTACAAACTATTGAAGCAAATCAACAATACCTTAATTATCAACCACAACACCATATAAACTATCAATACCAACCATCAACACCACAACACCCATATTATCATTTCCAACCTCAACAACACCAACCAGTTTACTACCAACCACAACAACAACATTATCAAGCATATTACCAACCACAACACTCACCAAATAGAAAATCAAATGGTGAATTTAACACAGCATATGATCCAAATACTAAACCACACAAACCAAAAACACCAAAAGCACCAAAAAATCAACAACATCAAATTCCATCTCATTTGCCAATTCCACCACAACAATATTACCATCAATACCAAGGTTATCAAGATCCATTTTATGTTTATGGTCTTTATGGTCCACAATATTATTCACAAGATTATTCACAGGATTATTATTATCCAAATAACCATTATTCCCCAACTGGTGGTTACCCACAACCTTATGCTTATCAACAACAACACTATTCACCACCACAACAATATCATCAACAGCCAACTCACCAAATAACCCAACAACCGGAAACGTATGTTTTACTTTAAATATTATTACATCCATTCAATATTTTTATATACTAATATTTTTTTTTTTTCTTAATTTTAGTGAAAATAAATAAAAAACTTGACAAACTAGATTTTATAAAAATATAAATAAAAAAATATATATAAATTATATATTATATAAAGTGTATATAACTAAAAAAAACCTATAAATTTAGAAATATTTATTTTTAAAAAAAAAAATATTTTATTTTATTTTATTTTATTTTATTTTATTTTATTTTATTTTATTTAATTTTATTTTATTTTATCTTTGTGATAAATAGTGGTTTGGAGTTGGAAAGATACAGCTAATAACAGGGTGGAGCATATATAGCATATAGCGAGGGCAATATCTAGGGCTAAATACATAAAATAAAAAAAAAGGTAATTTTTAATTTTTTTAAAGAAATTCTATACTTACTTTATAAAATTTATATTTAAGAGACATATACATTTATTTATTATTTATTTATTTTGTTTAATAGTTTTAAAATTATACATACCAAAATTTTTTTAATTATAAAACAAAAGTAAAAATTTAAATTGTTTGTAAAAAACTTTTAAAATAAGAATGATTTTTGATATAAAGATTAAATAATTGAAGTGAAAAATTGTAAAACTTGAAATTAATTGCGATCTATTATACTATTTATTTTGTTGATAGACTAGATGGCTCATATTGATATCGAGCTTAAAATTCTAATCAAAAGAAAAGGAAAAAGAGATAAAGAATACACTTTTTAAACAAATGAGTGTTTTAAATGAATTTCAACTATGAAAGCAAATAAAACCACTTGAAAAAGGATTCATCAACAACGTGATTCTCACCCTAATAAATCAAATGACATGATATATAATAAACTTTATAATACCAAATAATGACTGGAATATGTTATTAAAACAAATGTATGTATAATGGGTGGGCGAAAGCAAAAAAAAACAAATTCTTTCAAAATAAATAAACAAAGAAAATTAAGAAAATAATGTTGTATATGACACAAAAGAAAATAAAAATGGAAAAGGAACAAAACAAATTGAACAAGGGTATAAAAAAGACGAGATAACGTTAGATTGTGATTATAATGATCTTGTTTGGCTAATAGTTTAATTACAACTGTGTTTAATACAATGCAAAACAAACACAAGACTGCGATGATAATGATTATACGATAAACATAAAGACCCAAAACAACAAATAACAAATATGGTACAATTATTTTTTTTTTAAATGAAAAAACACATCGAAACAAAAAACATCTTTGGTGTATACAATGATAAAATGATTATGATTATATACAAACACAAATTACAATAATAAATGTATAGGGGGGTGACAGGGGTAACAAGGCAATACTTTACCAAATATTGATAAGTAACTACCCTTCCATATTAGTATACAGGCTATTTCGTTTCCAGTTGAAACTAAATCAATATTAGTTACTTTAATGACTTTCAACTCTCTAAATTTTTCTTAATCGAAAAATGTATCTTCTTTTTGAATTACTCTCTATTTGCCACTTTCTGCTACAAAAGTAGGTTCAATTTCCCTATTTTCTCTCTTTCTCTATATTTTTCATATACTATTTTTTCAATATTCATTTGTTCATTCATCTAACCAAAATTTCTTATTTGACCCCTATACATCAAACTACCTTAAAAACCCAATAAACTACTAAATAAAATTGTTTAAAATTATTACCTATATTAAAAAAAACAAATTAAATCTATGGTTTAATTATTCTATAAAAAGAAAAAAAAAAAAAAAATATCATTTTATTATTAGTAAAAAAATTAAATTTAAAAAGTTGGTGTGTGTATGTGTAGTGGTGCTATTATTATTATTATTTTATATATGTCTCTTTTAGTGTGAATTTTATTATTCATATTAATTTTTTTATTATAGCAATAGTGGATCCTTATATCACCCACTACGTCTACGTGAATTTAAAAAAAAAATTAATAAAATCTTTTTTTTAATTTTTTTTTTTTTTATTTTTTTTAATTTATTTTTTTTTAATTTTTTTATTTTCAAATATTTTTAATTTTTTATTTTATAACATTTTATTTTTTATTATTATAACTCTTATATAAAATATTATAATTTCTTATTACTTATCGAATATTTATTTTAACAATTTTATAATAAATAAAGTAATTAAGAAAAAAAAAAAAAAAAAAGAAAATTAATTTTTGAAATTACATTTTTTTTTTTTTATATTTTCAATCATAACTTTTTTTTTATTTTATTTATTTATTTGTTTATTTATTTATTCTTTGTTGTAATAATATAATATATAGTAATTAATAATTGATAATTAATAACTAATAATTAATAATATAGTTATAATAATTTAATAGTATAAAATGGAAGCAATAGTAACTAAAGTGCTTAAAAAGTACTTTAAACTATTTATTAAAAATTTCAAATCTGATAATTTTTCAATGTCACTTTTGAAGGGTGAAGGAACATTAGTAGATTTAGGTAATTACATATTGGATATTTTATTTTTTAAAAAAAAAAAAGAAAAACAAAAAATTAATTAATATTTTATAAATAGATTTAAATGAGGCCATTATTCAAGAGCTATTATTAATTCCCCCACAATTTCAAGTTACACATGCATCATGTGATTCATTATCAGCAAAAATTCCATGGACAAGTTTTAAAAATACACCAATTGTAATTTCATTGCAAACAATTAATATAAATTTAAAAGAACCCGAGGTCATCGAGCCATTTCTATCACAATTAAAAAAGTAAATACCATTCCTATTATTAGCCTTAATAAGCTTATCATTTTAAATATACTAACGTACTTTATTTATTAGATTCAAAAGTAAAAATAAAGGAAAAAGAAATGAAATTACAGAAAATTTACAAATTGAAGTAAAAAATTTAAATTTAAATATTGCTAGTTTGCATGGTGATACATTAAAAATCGAAATTAAAGATATTGTAATTCAATCAACCAATCAAAATTTCCAAGTAGGTATTATAATTTAATAGGTTATTTCTTTTTTTAATATAAAATGGATCAATACTTATAATTTCAAATTTTATTTTTAGCCAGGAGATTTAGCTTCGATTAAAACTATTGACAAGGAACTAGGTGTTGAATCATTACATAAGTTAATTACAGCAAGTTCGATTTCAATAAAGATTCAAGACTTTGGTGGTATGACAAAAACAATATTAGATAATTTACCATTAAAAGTATTATATTCATCAAAGAGAAGAATTAAAGATTGGATACAAGTTTCAGCAAAGATTGAAGTTTTGTTAAAGAGCTTAAATCTTAAATGGACCCTATCAGAATATCACACATTGAATGATTTAATTAATGGTTTCCAAGCTACATTGGCAAGAGCAATTCCAGCTTCATCACCATCCCAACCTTCAGAATCTTATAGAAAGAAATTAAAATCATCATTATCATTCTCTTCAAGTAAAAAGAAGAATAAAGAGAAATCCGAATTGGCAAGTACAAATTCAAACAACTTAACACCATTAAATGTTACTCCAATGTCTCAAAGTAACAATCAAGCTTTTACCAATGAATCAACTTCACCAATGGTTGTTAACAAACATTTACAACAAGTTCTAGATTCACCTCAATCTTCATCAAGTGTAACCAGTTCAAGTAGCAGTGTAACCAGTTCAACTGGTAATAATAGTGGCGGTACTGGCTCATCACCAATCAATATGAGTACCGATACTATCAATAATGATCTCCCACCACCACCAAAACACTCTGATTTCTCATACGAATTCCATATTGAACGATTCCAATTAGAGATTTTGGATAATTTTGCTCAAGAGGATTCTGGTTTTAGATTCAAGAGTGAAGGTTTACATTGTGCTTTTACTTCAGCCAATACCCTTTCGAAACCAATCAATCCAGAAACCAGTCAACCATACTATACCTTACCAATTCGTGAAACTATTCTCTCTGTTTTATTTAATAGTTTAACAGTTCATGAGATGGCATCATTCAAGAGTAATCAAATTAAAACCGAATTATGTAATACCAATACAGTAGCTGGCTCTGGTAAGCAATATAATAAAGCTATAACATCAATTTCTTCCGACACTATTGTCGAACGTGTCAATATTAATAGCTATAGTGGTCCATGCTTATTAAAAGGAAATTTAATGTTTAGAAGACCAATCACTACTGCAGAAAACCCAGACCCACTCAAAAATTTAGTTGGTCCACCACTTGTTGGTTTAGAATTAAATCTCAATTTAAATGACCTTAAAATTTATGGTGATAGAAAGTGTTGGAAAACTTTAATCTCTTATCTTATGCCACCAGAATCTGATATCGAATCTGATTTAGAATCGGAAGCCTCTGGAACCGATTTTAATGTTCAACAACGTGTTTTGGATTTAGATGGTATTTCTGATACTACCACTACTACAACCCAATCACCAACTAAAAATATTGTAACATCTATTGTGCATGTCGATACCGAGGATAGTAATTCAACTGATGAATCAACCACTGCTCCAACTACTGGTTCTCAAACTGATCCATCCAAATCTCACCACCATAAATCAATTGTCGAAAAGAGTAAGAAGAAAATCAATACATTTAAGAAAAAGTTAAAATTATCATCAAATTGGAAAAATCAAATAAAAATATTATTAAAAGCTAGCAATACTCAAGTTACATTACCAGAAGAAAAGAATGATGATCAAATTTTCAAAGGTCTTAGATTGATTGTTAGTTTAGGTTCATTTGTAATGTGCAATCATAGTGATTGGAAATCAGTTCCCTTCCTTTTAGATGGTCTTCAGTTAATTGATAAGTTTGCTCAATTGGACCCAGTTTCTCATTTTGGTCTTGATCATAGATTTTCATTCCAAATGGAAAATATAACACTATCAGCAATAGATGTTGAGCATGATAACAAGAAAACCATAATCCTCGATCCTGCCACCATCAGTTTATTCCTTCGTATCTCTCGTAGTCAAACCCTTTTAAACAAGCACCAAAAGAGAATTCCAAAGATCGATCTTGCCCTTATTTCATCAGATTTTAAATTCAATTTAACTACTCAGCATTCAGAACTTTTAGACTTTATTGCCAATAAATATTTATCACCAAAGAAATTAAAGAGTCTTCTTAAAGCCAGAATTTCCAAAGAGGCAAAGAAAAGATTAAAGTCATTGGAGGAAAAGAAATTGGATAAAACTTTAACCATAAAGAATAAGGTAGAAAAAACACTTCAAGAATATTATTGGAATGCATTCATCTCAATCCAAAATGGTGATTTCCACTTACCACTTCAACACTTTTTAGAACCAAAAGAAGATAAAGAGGGTGAGGGTGAAGTTGGTACCAATGATGATGGTACAAGTGAATCTATATCATTAACAGACTCACCAATTTCAAATTCATCAACATCGATTGGACCACCACCTGTAGCCTCTATCATTGGAACCATTGTTAAAGATTTAAAGACATCAATTATTCCAGACGATTTAATGACAACACCAAATGGTAATAATGTTAAATTACCAGAAATTCTTAGTCAAATCAAAGTTCAAAACTTGGGTATTGCTCTTCAGAATAATAATTTAGGTCAAACTATCGTTTTCAAAATTGGATCATTCGAAGCATATGGCATTGATCATCCAAAACTTTCAACCTCAACTATTCTCAGACCATTGCCAATTCCAGATGATGAGGTCATTCCAGCAACCAACCAAGATAATACCAATCTTTTAATCACATACAAGAGAAGACAACAAATAAATAGCGAATCAGCAGGCAACGCTATTTTGGTAGATAAAGAGATTGAAGAATGGGTAACTGATGTTTGGGTCAAGCTTCAAGGCACTCAGGTTAGAGTAATGAAAAAGAGATTCCCACAAGGTTACCAAAAACCAAAGGTTAGTCGTAAAAAGATTAAAATGCCAGATATTAAGAATTTTATTACTAAAGTTGTTGGTATGGTTGAAAGAAAGAGAGGTAAAATTAAGAATATACATAAAAATATCAAAAAGGTTAATATGAACATCAAGTGGGGAGTCGAGTTGGGAAATTGTGAAATTCTTTTAGGAGAAAAATCAAAAGTTTTAGGTTCATCAGGTGTTTTAGATGATTTCACAATTGATCCAAATTATCAACCAAAAGGTATAATCAAAATTACAGATACAAATCGTAAAGTAAATGCTCAAGCATACAGAGATATCGAAGATGAATTATTAAAGAAAAATCAAAATTTAACAGAAAATATTATGGTCGATCAAGAAAAAGATGAATATATTAAATCTCTCTTAAAACAAATCGAAACATTAAAACAAGAAAACGATATTGCTTCAAAAGATTACAAGGTTTTAGAAGAAAAATATATTAAAACTAAAATGGATTTAGCCGAATTACAATAAATATAATTCAAACTATAATTAAAAAATATACAATTTCATTTCAATAAAGTTTTTTTTTTTTTATATAATTTAAATTTTTTTTTTGAAACATTAAATAATTTTTTACAAATATACTCATCTGTTTTTTTAGTGGAATTCCAAAAATATTTATTTTATTAAATTTTTTTAAAATTAATTTTAATTTAGAACATTGTTTTAAATTTTTTATAAAATTTCCCAATTTATTAAATTTTTTTAAAAAAATTTCTTTTTAATTTTTTATAATTATTTTATTAATTTTTTATGAGCATATTGCAATATTTCATAAAAAAATGGTAAATTGAATTTAATTATATTATTATTTTTTATTATAGCTTAATAACTTTGTTTTATTATAGTCTAATATAAAATTAAATTATATTAGAGATTATGAAAAAGATTATCAAAATATATGGTTAAAAGAGAAATCTTTTGAAATCGATGCTGTTGAAGAGGAAGAGGACTCAAAATATTATGTATCAACTCCTCTACCTTTTATCGATGGAAATATATTGCTATCTCAAGCGTTAATAGTTTGCAAAGCTGATTTTATGGCTAAATATCAACAATTAAAAGGAAAAAGAGTTTTATTTCCTTTTGGTTTTCATAGCAGTAATAAAGCTTTTAAAAGATGGGCTGATTCGTTAAAGAGTGAAATAGAACAGTATGGTAACCCGCCCAATTTTCCAAATGAAGATAATAAAGCTAAGGGACGTTATGTTATCAAGAAATTCTATCAATGGAATTATATGAAATCTTTCAATATTCCAGAAGAAGAAATCAGTAAATTTGTAGACCCCCAATATTGTTTTAGTTATTTTTCAAGAAATTACGAACGTGACCTTAAATCTCTGGGCATTGGTATTGATTGGCGTCGTTCATTTTATACAAGCAGAGTCAACAAATACTATAGCTCTTTTATAGGATGGCAGTTTGAAACATTGAAGCAATTGGGTAAAATTAAATATGGTAAACGTTATAGTATATGGTCACCAATGGATAATCAATATTGCTCCAATCAAGACAGGTTGGAGGGTGAGGCTGAAGTTGTAACAACTCTAACATTAATTAAGCTTTTGGTTCAAGAATTGACAAGTATTCTTAAAGAAAAGTTAAATGGTTATAAAAAGGTTTATTTAGTTTCAGGTACTCTCAGACCTGAACTATGTTATGGTGTTACAAATTGCTGGGTTTTACCAGATGAATTATATGGTGCTTATGAAATGGCTAATGGTGATGTGTTTATATGCAACCAAAGTTCAATTAGAAATATGTCTTTTCAAGATTTAACTAAAAATAGAGGAGAATATCCCTGTATATCTCAATTTAATGGTTCTGACCTAATAGGTACCGTTGTAGTACCACCTCTATCAATTCATAAAGGTGTATATGTACTGCCAATGGTATCAATGAATCAAAATAAAGGTACAGGTATTTCTATATCAGTTCCATCAGACTCACCAAAAGATTGTGTTGCACTACAAGATTTACTTACAAAAGAAGCATATCGTTCAAAATATAAAGTTCAATATGAATGGATACAGTTTGAAATTATTCCAATCATTGATATACCAGGTTTTTCAAATTTATGTGCAATTAATTTAACTAATAGATATGAAATTAAATCTCAAAATGATAAAATAAAAATAGAAAGAGCAAATGAAGAGTGCTATATAAAAGGCTATAATGATGGTGTAATGATGGTGGGTAAATACAAAGGCCATAAGGTTAGTCAAGCAAAGGAAATGATTAGAGATGAATTGATTTCATCTGGTGATGCAATCGAATATGCCGAGACCTGTTCAAAAGTAGTTTCTCGTTCTGGTGAAGAATGTGTCGTTGCTCTAATAAGCCAATGGTATATAGCTTATGGTGATGATGATATTGTGTGGATGAACAAGGTGGATCAGCAAATAGAAGAAATGGAGTTGTATAATGTTGAAACAAAAAATAGATTAAAATATGCATTGCAATTTATACGTCAGTGGAGTTGCTCACATAGGTTCGGTCTAGGTTCTATTATGCCGTGGAATGAAAAGCTAACTATTGACTCATTATCAGACTCAACACTATATACAGTGTTTAGTACTATTGCACATTTGCTTCAAGGTGATTTTGAAGGAAGCAAACCTGGTATTGCAGATATAACCCCTGAGAAAATGACGCACCAAGTTTGGGATTATGTGCTACTTAACAAAGATTATCCAGAAGATTGTAGTATTTCAAAAGAGACTCTATCTCTATTAAAAAAAGAATTTCAATATTGGTATCCAGTTGATTTTGTAGTCTCTAGTTCAGCTCTAGTCCATAATCATATTTTATTCTTTCTTTATACACACATTGCAATTTTTAGTAATTCAAAGAACAATTTGCAACCAAAGTGTATACGGGCTGTTGCTGACATTAGAAATGAAAAAATGACAATGCAAGAGTTTAATCGTTATCAAACTGTTTCAGATTCAATAAAAGCATACTCAGCAGATGGATGCAGAATGGTTTTAGTAGATGCAGGTGATGGTTTTGACCCAACATCCATTAATAATCAATTGGGCTATAGTTCAATTTTGAAATTTTATGCATATATTGAATGGGTTCAAGAGATAATTGACACTATAAATCAACTAAACAGTGGACCACCTACTGCGTTCCAAGATATTGTATTTGATAGTGAAATTAACAAAATTATTATAGAGTCAGATAAAGCTTACGAAAAATCAAATTTTAGAGATGTTGTACATTTAGTTTTCTATCAACTTTTAAATGCTCGAGATCATTACAAAATTTCAGCACAATATTCAAACCAAGCAATAAACAAACAACTCATTTTGAAATTTATAGAAATACAAGCAATTTTATTTTATCCAATAGCCCCACATTTCAGTCAGAAAATATTTCACCTATTAAATAAAGGAGATATACTTAATGCTCGTTGGCCCACACCCGGTCCTGTTCATTATATCGAATTAAAAAAAGATTTATATCTAAAACGTAATATCCACAACTTTAGGAAATCATTAACACAGTTTCGAAAAGATAAAAAAAATAACAGTTTAATCCCAAGTATATCGACTATTTACTATACCAGAAAATATCCAGTGTGGCAAGAAGAGGCTATAAACTATCTCACTTCAATTTATGAAAACCAATCTTTAAATGCAGATAACACTGTCATAGTAAATGAGCTAAAGAGTAGAAGTGACCTTAAACCACATATCAAGGATATTATGGGGTATATAGAAAAGATGCGTCAAGATATGAAAGAAATAGGTAAAGAGGCTTTTGTAAACTTGGATGAATATCAAATCCTCACTGAAAATGCATATTATATTTCCAATGCATTGGGAATTGGTTTAATAGATATCCAAGAGTATACAAATGATATTAAATCATCTGGTAATAAAATCCCGCAATTAGGATATCCAACAATATCTTTTATTTAAATAAATTTAAAAACAAAATGTAAATAAAAATGTATAATATATTTAACAAGTAAAAATAATAATAGCAAACATTACTATTATTTAATTGGATTTATCTTATTTTGTTATATTTTAATAATAGCAGTGGTCACAACAAAATCTATTACCAGCTTTAACTATGTGATTACCATCTCCTTTGCATGTAAGTTTTTTGGGACAAACGACACTATTACAATCCAACACACAGTCATAACAACATACACCTGGATACTTGTAGAATGAATATTCTCTTGGGCATTCAAAGTTACCCGGACATACGGCATGTGTACAATCTATTTCTTCAGCCAAAATACTGGAAATTCCGAAAACTATGAATAATAAAACAAAAAATTTACCAATTAACATTTCTTTATTTCTTTTCTTTATTTCTCTTCTTTTTTTTTTTTTTTTTTTTTTTCTTATTTTTGAATGGTTTAAACTTTAAAAATTTTTGTTTAAATAGTTGAAATTATTATAAAACTATTATTTATCTTTATTTTTTCTATAACTCTTATTTATTATTACATAATAAAACATAATATTATATATCCATTGTTAAAGATACTCTTGGAGTACTAGGATATTTATTTATCTATAAAAAATTATTAGAACCCCTTAAATAATAATAATAATTTAATTAATTTTAGGAACTAAATTCAAAAATTTCCACTTTTAATATTATAAATTGATTTGTTATTTTATTTCCATTTATTTCTTTGCCTGGTGTTTTTTTAAATAAAATTTAAAAAATCAAATATTTGATTTTAATTTTCAAAAAAAAAAAAATAAAAAAAATAAATATAAAATAAAAAAAAATAAAAAAAAAAAATTTTAATTTTTTTATAAAATATTTTTAATTTTTTTTTTTTGGATTTTTTTAATAATTATTAAAATAACATATTTGTTAATCATTAATATAAATATAACTATAAATATATATATTAAATATATATAAATATAATATATAAATATATATTGTTTTGTTATCTATATGTATGATATTCAATTAATATAAATATTATATTATTATAACGAAATAATTATATAATTATTTTTTATTATTGTTTTTTTTATTTTCTTTATTTTTTTATAATAATTAACTATAAAATATAATAATTAATAATACTAAATAATACATATAATAGTAATTTATTTATAATAATAAAAAATGAAACCAAGTCAAATTATAACAGGGTCTGCAAATCCTGATCCATCAACATTTTCATATACAATTTATGATGATGATGTTTATTATTCATATTCATCCGGAAGTAATGTTTATATACTGAAGGGGGTTTCATTGAAGGTTATTCAAGTATTAACAGGTCACCAAAGCGATGTTACATGCATATCTTGGTTATCAAACGATCCAAAACTATTAACATCATCAAATAACGAAATTTTTTTATATACTTTAAACAAAGAGAAGTTTTTATGGGAACATGTTTTCACCATTCCATGTCAATTTGAAATCACATCGATGTCGTGGTTACAAACAAATTCATTTATAGTGGGTGGGTCCAACCAAATCGTAAAGTGGAAGTTTGATATTAATGCAATTATGAAAAACTACTATATTAAAAAACAACAAGAAATTATAACTCAACAACAGCAACAATCAGGTACATCATTGCCATCACTCTCAAAATCACAATTTGGTATATCTCAACAACAGCAACAAGACTCTGACGAATTTAGTTCAACTTTTACAACCAAAGCCTTCAACTTAAATAGTAGCGGCAGCAATACACCAACAAATTCAACCCAGGTTAGAAATGATAAATTTTTATTGGACCAAAAACTAAAAGAACAAAAACTCTTTAATAAGCAAGCACAAATGGTTTGGAAAACTGACTGTTCCAGCTCTATAGCCCATTTAGCATGTTCACCAGATGGTTCACTATTTGCAACTTGTGGTAAATTTGATCGTATGATTAAAATTTGGTTTCTTCAGAAAAAGTCTCAGGCTAAACTCATTGCCGAGGAGCAACAATTAAAATTACAACAAGAACAATTATCACTATTACAACAACGTGAAGAATTAGCAAAGCAAAAAAATAGCAAAGGTTTTTATAAAGAACAGTTTAACAAACTTTTAAGCAAAGAACCAACTTTTAAATTATCCAAGAAGCAAACAAATAACGATGAAGATGAAAACGATATAACTAGTAGCATCATTTCAAAGAAACCCATTAACACCAATCCAGAAGAAAAAGAGCCAACTTTAGAGGAAAAACAAAAGCAATTGGATTCTCTCAAGGAGTTATTACAAAAACAAAAGAATAAAAAGTTTGAACAAGAATCATATGGTTTTATTTATTTGCCACACCCAAGATCAGTCACATGGGTATCTTGGAGAAATAGAAAAACAGCTTCACACAATATACTTTTAACTAATTGTAAAGATGGTGTCGTTCGTTTATGGCAACAATCACCTCAATCAAGAAGATTACAATTTAATGTATCAAATATCATCCCTTCAAATTCAGATGTTATCGATTGGGTCTATAGTCAACATGATGATAAATTTGATTTATTAAATAAAAAGAAACCTAATAATGAAGACTCTTCAAATAATAGTACTGGTAGCAATCCTAGTTCAAACAATCCAAATAATAGATCAACATCAAAAAATAATGGTACAGATTCTGACCCAAATAGTGACGATTCAAACTCGTATTTAAGAAGCCATGATTTTAAATTACATTTAACCAATCCAATACTTTTAAGACAAAAAGACTCATTAGCTAAAACTAAACAAATAGTCGATTGGATTATAGGCATCAAGTTAGATGGTTCATTAGTATTATGGAAATTAAAGACTGACGATTCAATGACTAAACAGACATCATCTATTTCACTTTGGATTAATAGCCAAATTTTATCACCACAGGAGGTTGGACCAAACCGTATTATCTCACATTATCAAGCTATGCCATCATCTGATTACACACCTGGTTCAATTAAGGTTTGTTTTAATTCTTTTAATGGTGCAATTTCATCTAGAAGATTTTATATACAAAATCACAATCAAACTCAAATGTAAATATTGTAATCTTAAAGTACAATAATATACTATTCAATACAAAATTAACAAATTATCATTTTTTTTTTTTATAGTTCAAATGCATCACCAGTATCAAGATGTTATGGTCATGAGAGCACAATTAAAAAAATGTCGACATCATTAACCTCACCATATTTATCATCATTAGATAGTAAAAACAATATTATTATTTGGAACTCAACAGATTCAAGTGTAAGTTACATATTTTAAATCTTTATTAAATTTTAAAAATTAAAAACCCATATTAATTTATTTTTTATTTTTTTAGAAAATTCAATCACCAAACTTTTTAATTGATATTGGATCATTTACATCCTATTATTCAATGGCATGGTCACCAAATCAAAAGTTTTGTTTCTTTTCTAATGTTGATGGTATATTTGTATATTATATAGAAGTATCACAAGAAAATCATATAAAGTCATCTCTATTATCAATCGGTCTTGTTGAAGAGTCAGTTCTTGAAGATGATTGGATTGATGAAGTCCATGTAGTAGAGCCATTCAATTTACTTTATTACTATGATGTTAAAAATAGTAACCAAGACAACTTGTATTTACCATATCAATTCTTTTTAGTTGGTTTAAATAAACATTCTGACAAAATTTATATATGGGGTGTTAATATCGAAAGAGATTTAAGATACTCATCAGCTTCTTCTCCATCCATCTTAAAATCCAAACTATTAGCAACTAAAGAGTTTGAAAGAGATTCAAGAGTTTCGTGTATTTGTGCTGCTCCAAAAGGTATCTTTGACTATTCCGTAAAACCACCACAAAAGAATGATTATGCCATTGACGACGATGACAGAGTCGTATTAACCCATCCAATTTGTATCATTGGTACTATTGATGGCTATGTATCCGTTTTGGGTATTACTCCTAAGGTTAAAACAAATAATGGCGAGGTCGAATATGAAGATTGGGAAATTAGTGAAATGGTTGGCTATGCTGCCTATCAACAACCAGTCGAATCTGTTAAACCAGCATACTTTGGAAGATTTGCTTCAAAAGCTTTTTCATCAAACATGAATCCAGAAATTCATATTTGGGAATTAGAATCTCATACACCAAAGTTACGTCTCGAAGATACCATTAGATTTTTCTCTGAACAAACTGAACAATCAGTAGTTACATCACCCACTGCTACATCACCAATTGGCGCTACTCTTAATGTCAAATCTCCAATAGCTACATCCATTCCATTAAAAACAAGTGGTGCTACCAATGATGATTCAATCGAGTGCTCATTCAGTTTTGCATCTTTGGATGATGGCAACTACTCTATTGCTATAGGTTATGGAAATCAAGTTAAAATTCTAACAAGACCAATCGATAGAACTATTGGTAGTTATAAGAAACCATGGATACAAACTCATTATTATGACGATTTAACTTCACCCTGTACTTGTATTGCTTGGGGCAAAGATCTTTCATTGTATGTTAGTGCCGGTAACCAAATTTTAGTATTTACCAAATGGAGCAAAATTAACGAAAATACTGCTTTATTAAGTCAAATGGGTAACAACTGTACTAGTCTAAATTCAATATACCATCAACATTCAGAACTCACAAGACCACTTCCATTATATCACCCAAAATTCTTGACAGAATATATGATGGCAGGTAAATTTGGTGTTGTTGAAAAAATTCTTAAATATATTTTCAATTACTTATTTGAAAAATATGGCGATCTCGATAATATACCAAAAACCCCAGAACACATTCCGCCATTATCAATAGAAGAAATTGTCCATTATAACGAATTTGACGGTAGCAATAATAAAAAAGCAGGTACAAGTGATGATGTAGATAAAATGAACTCTAAATACTATGACAGAGATTACGGTAATGACGATTACGACGATGAAGATGACGACGAAAAAGATAAAGATTTATTCCTAAATCTCGATGGTAAATTTAACAAGAAACAAGCTCAAAAATTAAATGAAATTTTATCATCAATTAAACTAGCATATCTCACAAGCAATGAACAAATTCAACTTTTAGCAGTCACTGATACCTATGGCGAAATTGGTGAAATGAGAGGCGGTCTCGATGAAAATGGTTCAAGATTCCTTTTATCAGCCAAAGTATTCCAGTTCCTTCGTCGTTCTCTTCCACCACAAGATAGACCAATCTCATTAAGTACCACCGATATTCTCTGGGCATTGCACAGCGAAGCCCAAGAAACCATTTTACAAGCATGCTTCCCAACCGATCCAGATTGGAACGCACTCAAACAAATTGGTGCTGGTCTTTGGATTAAATCACCTTCAACTCTTAGAAATGTTGTCGAAAAACTAGCTAAAACCACCTATATCAATTCAAAAGATCCAAGAGAATGCTCACTTTACTATATGGCTCTTAAAAAGAAAGGTGCTTTGGTAGCTTTACATAAAGCTAATAAAGACGTTAAACAAGTCGAATTCCTTCAACAAGATTTTACACAAGCCAAATGGATCACTGCTGCAAATAAGAGTGCTTTCCTTTTACAAAGTAAACATAAATACGATTTAGCTGCTTCTCTTTTCCTTTTAGCTGGCCAATTAAAGAAAGCTGTAAATTTAATTATTCAAATGCAAGGTGATTTCCAATTGGCTCTTGTTATCAGTAGATTATATGAAGGTGAAAATGGTGAAGTCTCAAAAATGATTATTGAAGAACACATTATTCCACAAGCCAAAAAGACAAACGATCGTTCATTATTAAGCATTGCTAATTGGTTACTTAAAAAATATGAAGATGCAATTCAAGTATTAATTCCATCAGTCTCAATTGACAGTGATCGTAAATTAGATGAAAATAATGATATTTTTTCACCATTATTAACTGGTGGTTCACCAAACTTCTCCTCTCGTAATTCAACAGTATCATCGCCAATAGCACGTTCACAAAGCGGCATTTCAACCATTACCTCTTCAGTTCAACAAACCAGTTCCTCGTTAATGTCACAACAACTACGTGTTTCTGAAATGGGTCCTTCAACACTTTACTTTTTCAGATTCCTTAAGAATCATGTTCAACTTAGACTTTTACCTGAAGATAAAAAAAAAGAAGATCCATTCCTTAGAAGTAGTTCCTACAGTTATTTCAATAGTGGTTGCTCATTATTAGCTCTTGAAAATATAGAACAATTAGAAAAATCACATCCTAAAATTCTTTCAAATAAACAAGAACGTGAAGAATATGAAAAACAAAAGCAAGAAGAAGAAGCAAAAGAAAGGGAAAAACAATTGGAAATTGAAAAACAAAAACAGAAACAAAATTCAAATGATTTAGGTTTAGATTTTGGTGGTGGTGGCGGTAGTAACTCCAATGGTTTCTTTAATAGTAGTAATTATGATATGGGTTTAGATTTTGGCGGTGGTAGTAGTTCAAGCTTCTTTAATAATAACAGTAAACCATCCAACGATTTAGGTTTAGATTTTGGTGGTGGCAGTAGTTCAAGTTTCTTTAGTAGTAACAATGATAGCAAACCATCAAATGATTTAGGTTTAGATTTCGGTGGTGGTAGCAATAGTACTAACTCAATGTTCCAATCAAATAGTATGGGCTTAGATTTTGGCCCATCTACAACCTCAACATCATCAAACAGTAATACCATGGGTTTAGATTTTGGTCCATCTACAACTTCAACATCATCAAATATTATGGGTTTAGACTTTGGCCCATCTACAACTTCAACATCATCAAACAGTAATACCATGGGTTTAGATTTTGGTCCATCTACAACCTCAACATCATCAAATAGTAATACTATGGGCTTAGATTTTGGTCCATCTACAACAACTACATCAAATAATTGGGATTTCTTAGATACAAAACCAAAAGAAGAATTAATGAAAGAACAAGAAGAACAAGAAAAAATTAAAGAAAAAGAATCTATTATTGTCCCAACTATTGAAGTAAATTCACAAGCCGTATCAACAGTATCAAATAAAAAAGGAAAATTATCATTATTCCCATTGATTGATAATGAATTCAAATCCAAACTAGTTGTTAAAGTTTTAATTGAAACCATTATGGAAACAAGAGAATCAAATTCTTGGGATGAAAAATCAAATGAATTCAAAGAAACATTAGAATTTTTATGTAAAAAGAATAATTTAGTAGAAAAGGAAATTGTGAAATGTTTAATAGAATTTTGTTTAAATAGACAATATATTTATCAAGTAACAAAGCTATCTCAAATATTTGGTGGTGAAAATGCATCATTAGAAGCATTAGACTCAATTTCAACCAGTATTATAAAATCATTACTTAGATTTGATGATGATAACAAATTAATGATTGCCAACGCCGGTGCATCACAATCTTTACAAATTCTATCTCAAGAACTGTACAATAGTGTTTTATCATTACGTGAAGAAAACCATAGCAATGCTCTCTTATTAACAACTGTTTATCTAATGATATTTTTATTGGGTAATGGCGCTCATAGATACGATATTCTTTTATCTTTATACGAAAACAAATCCAAACCAATTAGTAATCTTATGTCTGTTTTAAAATCATTACCATTAAGAAACTACAAAGATGACTCATTAGTAAATGAAGATGATGAAGATGAAGACGATGACGACGACGAAGAAGTTTTAGATGAAGCCGCTAAAAAGAAACTACAAGAAGAAAATACCATTACCATCCGTTTTGTAAAGAGATTCTTCGACTACATGACAGTTAAATATTTTAAATCGTGCTTTGAAGAACTTGTCAAGATTATTCCATATCACGAAGTGTTTGACTCTGTATTCCAACGTCTTACCCTTTGGATAGGATCCTCACAAACCAAATTAGTTGTAGTACCACAAAAAATTTTAGATGTATTTGTAAAGAATCCACAAACCAGTAATACCGATAACTTTTTAGATGCCATCAGAGTATACAAAGAATTTAACTCTGCTGATCAAATGAAGGTTTGGGAAATTTTGGTAAAGAATGAAAAAGAAACTTTAGAGCATATTATTTTAGGAATTGACCCTAATCCTCAACAACAAGATAAAGATAAAGATAAATCCTCAAAGAATGAACAACTACCAGTAATGAGAAAGATTAGTAGCCAAACCCAATTCCCAACAGGTACAGGTAAAATTAAATTTGAAGAAGAGACAGAACTTTATAAAGATGGTGATATTTTACAATCATTCTGCTTAGACCCAACCTCACCTGAACTTAATGTTATGGCTATTGCCACTACCCGTGGTATTCGTGAAATCGATTTGAAACAGTTGGTTCACGAAGCTAGAGATGAGTATGATATTGATCCATCCGAAAACCTTAGTTCCTCATCACATGGAAAGAAACCACGTATCACAGGCAAATCCGCTTCATCACTTCATATATCAAAGAGTAAAATTGGTGGTGTATTTGGTGGTCTTCGTTCAAACAAACCAGTTGATCACAATATTATTGTTCAATGTTTAGAAAGTCATCCAAACTCATCTTTTTATTTATCTGGAGGTATTGATGGCTCTGTATGTTTATGGCAATTCGGTATACCAGAAGTTTTAACTGCATATCAATTACCACAAAAACCAAGAATCGTTCGTTGTAAATTTAATCAAAGCGGAACTAAATTCGGTGCTTGTGATATGGCTGGTAATATTTTATTATGGCAATTTGCAGCTCAAGAGGATACCTTAAAACCATTCTACCAATTGCAAGCTCATAGCAAACAAACTCTCGATTTTACCTTCTTAAATAGTGGTAGTCTATTGGCCACTGCAGGTATTAGTAATGACAGTAAACGTGATATTTGTTTATGGGATGTTCTTTTACCACCAAGTAAATCGCTCATTGCTTCCTATACTGACCAAGAAAATGGTGCATCGTCGATTGTTTATTCTCCAAAACGTCAAACTATAATAGTTGGTGGTAAAAAAGGTTCACTCTCTCTCTACGATATTCGTACCCACAGACAATTAGAAAGTTTCAAAGCTCATCAACTCAACACTAAAACATTAGCATTAGATCCATTTGAAGAATTTATTTGTAGTGGTAGTAGTGATGGTAATATTAAAGTTTGGTCATTACCATCAATGACTTGTTTAAATACTTTTGAAGATTCTCATAAAAAACAAACCTTTGTACGTCCAACTGGTGTATTCAAATCTCCAGTATCGACATATGGTGTAATGCAAGTTAGGTTAGAAAACAACTCTATGTTTTCATGTGGTGCTGATGGAAGACTTACTCGTAGACGCTTCTTTAAACTTTAAAAAAAATAAAATAATAATTTAACAATATAATATTTAATAACATATAATAACATTCGCTTATAAAAACACTATTTTAATATTTATTTAATAGAATCAAAAAATAAATATATAATTCATATATTTTATTTATTTAAATAATTATTATATCTTTTTTTTTTTTTTTTAAAAAACTATTTTTATTTTATATTTTTTTTTCTTTTTTTTTTCTGTATATATATAAATTGATATTATTTTATGGAAGTTTTGAAACAGCAAGAGTAATTTTTTGATTGTGTTGAATGAAAATATTACTAAAAATAAAAAATAAAAGGTTAATATAAATAGAATTTCTATAGTAATTTCTAAAAATAAATTCTTACGTAGTATCAGTTTCGATTGTAACAGAGGCAACTTCGGAACCTTCTGATAATTGTCTGGATTTATCTAATAATGATTTATAAAAACCTGCATTATTATTTTGACCTGGACCATGAGCTAAAAGTGTTATAAAACAGGGTTAGAAATCTAAAAATTCGTTTTATAAATGGTCATTCATTGAATAAATAAATAAATACCTTTTAAACAAAGTCCATTTTCATCAACAACTGAATATCCAACAACACCATTTTGTTGTGAGCTATTTAAAAAAAAGAAAAAAAGAAAATTATTATTAGTTTGCTGTTGCATAATCAATCGTTTTATTGTTTTATATAACTATAGTAATCATAATAACCATAATAATCACAATGTTAAATAGTTATTATTTTTATTAATATTATTAATATTATTAATATTTCTTTATTAAATAACTATAAAACTATTTAACACATATAATGAAGTTACAGTCATTATGATTGTGATTATTTTTATTGTTGTAATTATTTTAAAAAAAAACTAAAAAAATTTTAAATGAATCATACAGGTGATTAAAAGTTTCTGATAATTGTTTATCCATCTTATATAGTTTGCTTTTATCTAATTTAATTTTATAAAATAAAAAAAGAAAAAAAAAAAGTTTAAAGAAAAAGAAAATAAATTTTAAAAAAAAAAAAAATAAAAAAAATTAAAAAAATAAAAAATATTTTTTTTAATTTTTTATTTTTTATTTTTTTTAAATTTATTTTCTTTTCAATATTAAAAAAATCAGTAATCGAAATCATAAAGCAATTATACCAATCATATATTGATATTTTTATTGTTTTATATTTATTGTAACATAGTTTATTTATTTATTTATATATATTAATATATTTCAAAGTTCTGAATGAATGGATGGAGATAATCAATCAGTTATCCCGGCAAGTGGTTCATGGAGAAAACTAGCATTGGTGACAGGGAAAAGATATAAAAAGAATTTAATTTCATTCGAAAGACTACTAGATAGAACCATAGATAATATATCAACTGCTACTCAATCAAATGTAATTAAAAAAAATAAAAAAAATTTTAAAATTTAAAATTTAAATATTAAAAAAAAATCATTTATTTTTACAATTTAGATTTCAAACCAAATTTTAATATCAGATACATCAACAAAAAGAGATGTTTGTAGAGTTGTACAGGTTAAAAAATCAGAAAAAACTTCAATTGAAAGCAAACCACTCGTAACAGTTGTAAAAGAGTTTATACAAGAATCAACATTTAAATCATTATCATGGTTTAACGATTCAATGATTGCAGGTTCAATAGATGGCCAAATATTTTACTATCAAAATAACCCAAATTCAACAGACGATCCTGAATTAAGAGAAACATTTATACACACAAAACTTAAAGGTATTAAAGAGGTATCTCAAACTATTGGTTCAACAGGTTTTAATACAGTAGTTAAATCAGTATCAATTAATAAATTGAATCCAGAAACATTTTCATCGTTAGAGAATAACTACTATCATATTTGGGATTTCTCGGATGCAGTTCGTCCAACTATTTCATATAAAGTTTCAGATCAACCAATTTATTGTTCAAAATGGTCACCACATTCAAAAAACTACTCATTAATTGGTGGTTCTGAAAATTCCATAAGAATAACAGATACTAGATTAATGAGTAGCTATGGTACAACTAGAAAATCACCAACTGTTTGGAGCAACCATTTATCGGCCAATTCAACCAATACATCATCATTACTCTCAACTGTTTCTGTTAAAAATGTCGCATGGCATCCATTTGTACCCTATTGGTTCGCATCAGCAAGCGATAATGGTGAAATTTCAATGTGGGATCTTCGTTCAACTGCCGAGCCAATTATTAGTTTCTTTGGTCATTCAAGTTCAATTTCAAATATCGACTGGTGTCCTACTCATAGCGAACTATTGGTTAGTTCGGGTATCGATGGTGAATATAAAATGTGGAGTCTCATGAATGAACCACACTACAACCTATTTCAAAAGGATGAAGTATCACCTTTTATTTACTCTGGTTTCTTTGAAAATGATGGTTATAATAATTTTGGTGTTAATCAAGCCGGTGAAATTTACTATGCAGATATCAATCCTAAATTTATGAATCCAATTATTCACTCAAAATTTGAAAAAAAAGAAAAATCAGAAAGAGTAGCAGAACATTTAATTTATAATAGAGATTTCACTCAAGGTTTCGAAAAAGCAATTCAATTAGCAAATAAACACTCAAGAACAGGAACTACAGAAAGCCTTGAAAAAGCTAAAACTCTTCTTTCGCTTTGTTTCCAACAAAACATCGATGATAGTTTATCTGACGTATTAAAATCAACAATACTCAAAGTAAATTGTAAAAAAGAAACACTCAAAGAAATTGAAGCATATGCCTACTATATTCCTCCAACCTATTATGAAAAATACTCCACACAACTATCAACCAATTTAATGACCAAAATTAAAGAGCTTAAAGTAAACCTCGATATTCAATATCATATCAAGAGTTTCAAGGGTGGTGAGGAAATAACAGATATCGAACGTGATGTGCTCATGATATTAAAGGGTGACCATAATAGTATAAGAATGGAAACAATTTTAGAATTAGTAGAGGTACTTTTAAATTATAACACAACCAAATGCTTCCAATTTGCAATTCAAGTAGTAGAAATATTTAAAACAAAGCTTAATTATTGTATGCCAATCGTTCGTCTACTCTTACACCCAAGTATATTTGAAAAGAAATACCAATTAGGAGACTCGACCAATAGTTTGGGTAGTCCACTTTTAAACACTAGTGGCACAATTGAAAAACCATCATCTCTATCATCATCATCACCATCCATCTCATCTAATACTCCACCACCAGCATCACCATTTAAAAAAGATCATATTAGAAGTGGTTCTGTTTCAAGTGGGGCCAATAATAGCAATAGTAATAGTAATACCCCCTCACCATCATTGGGAAGATCTACTCCCAGTGGTGGAGGTCTAAGAGATTCATCTGGCTCAGTACCACCACCAATCGTTTATGGTAACGGAGATTTGGAGGAAATGAAACTTAATGAATACTTGACCAATGCCGATCAAATTATTCAACAACTATCTTTCATGAAAGACTTTTTACGACTTTTAAATAGCCCAACCCCAATTAAGGATGCAAGTATGGGACCAGATGTAGATGATATTATCGACTTCTCTTCTAAAAATAGACTAAACATCGTTCTTTCAATGCCAATCAATAGAATTTATTTAGAAATACTTCAATCTTTTCATATTTTCGATCAATTTTATATAATCCTATTCAACCTTTTAAATGCAGTCACCGAAGAATTCGAATTTAACCAATATTTAAATGAACGCTATGAAATCTTAACTCCAGAGTTTTTATATTATATTAAAGAAAGTCAAACCAGAGATAAACTAAAAGTATACGATACAGAACGTTATTCAACTCCACTCTTAACAATTGTTTCTATTCTTTATAATGTTCAACCACAAGCAATTCCATTAGAGCTTTATGAAACTCTTTTACAATCATTACCAGTTTTCATCGAAGAAATTGATAACTCTCTTATATCTACTATACAACAACCCGACCCATCAAGCCATCTACCAGGTAAAGCTCAATCTACCCAGAAGGCTCAATCAATAGCAGACTCCATTAAAAATATTACAACCGAAAAACTACCACCTTCAACTCCTGGTTTAAATAGAAGATCTGTAGCACTCTCGAAACCAATATCTCCACAATCTAGTTCATCTAAAATTTCACCCGAACTAGCTACTCAATTACAAAACCTTAATACAGTTTTAAACAAATATATATACTAAAAATATAAATTATAAATAAATATTTTTTTTTATTTTTTTGGTTATTTAACTGAATTTCTTAAAAAAATAGCCCTGTCAGATTGCCCTAAAATATTGCTCTAAAATTTGTTACTTTATTTGAAAAACAGAAGATATGGTAAAAAAAAAGACATTTGTATTGAAAAAAATACTTATACATGTCGATGATTTGAAAAAAAATAAAAAAAAACAAAGGAAATTGAATTTATTTATTTACAGGTATATGCACTAAAATTACATTGATTAAATAATATTTGACAAATTATTGATGGTTTGAAAAGAAACTCTATAAAACTTTTTCAAATAACTCAACAGCTTCTTTTGGAGCAGTTTTTCTTATGATTACTGAAAAGAAACAATGGAGATGGGTTTCATTACCAGAAGTACCGACAATAATTGGCCATTTTGATTTTGCTGGAATTAAATAATCTGTTGGTTGTAAAAAACGAGCTGTAATCAAAAAAAAAACAAATGATAAATTAGATTTAAAAAAAATGAAAAGGATAATTAATAGTTTTACTTACTTCTACCCTTGACAGTTTCACAAATATCAAAACATTTATCGTATGATGGCATATTAAACTTCTCTGCCATAATTTTACAAAGATCTCTGGCGGTATCAGTATTTGAAACTTTAACACTTTTATAGGATTCACCTCTAAAGAAAACCTTTAAAACTTCGGAGGAATTCATTAAAATGCCACCCTTAACAGTATCATATCCAGACATCTTTGGTGAGGTTGCTGATGAGGCACCACTGGTACTTGCAGACTCTACCATCTGTCTCTTTAAAGTTGAAACCTGTTGTTGATATTGCTCTTCTTTTTGCTTGATTTCTTTTTGTTGTTCTTCCAATTGTTCTTCAGATTGGGAAGTTTTACCCTCAGATGCTAGTACCATTTCTCTTTGAAACCAACCTTGAGCATAATCGTATGGTGCAAAACCATTATTATCTTGAATTTTAATATTACCACCATGACGAATTAACCACAATGCTAAAATATCGTATCTGTTGGTTACCAAAGAGTGCAATGGTGTTACACCTCTATTATCTTGTACATTAACATCTGCTCCTCTTGATACTAAAAGTTCGATAATTTGTTTATTTCCCCTTGAACATGCTATATGTAACGCTGTTGTACCCTTGTCAAACTCCATCATATTGATATCAACACCACAATCTAAAATTTCTCTTAATTTTTTTGTATCATTATTTGCTGCACTTTTAATTAAGTCATAATCAAACTTTTCTAACATTTTTTATTTTTTTACTATTTTATTATTAATATTATTTATACTATTATTTTTACTATTATTTAGTTTAAAGTCTTTAAATTGCGAATAATAAAACTGAAATTATAAAAATAAAATTTAAAAAAAAAAAAATTTTAAAAAAATTTTTTAAAAAAAAACCTACTTAAAAAATGGGTTGATGGTTTTATAATAATAATAATATTTAAAAAACAAATAAAATGAGTGTTAACACAAACCATTATTTATCTATTAGGATTTTTTTTTTTTTATAATTTATTATATATAAATATATTGTTTTTATTTTTTTATTATATTTTTTTTTTTTAAATTTTTTTTGAATCTTTTTTATTTATATCATTCCATTATTTATTTATTTATTATTTATTATTTAATTTTATTATTTAACAAAAACTTCAGAAACATCTTTTAATAAAGCTACTCTAGTACGAGATAATTTTACACCTAAAATTGGAGCAGTGTAACTTGCTTTTTCAGCATTTAATAATTTTGCATAAAAGAAATCTTTGAAAGCTTGATCTTTTTTAAAGAGACCATTTGAGGGCATAGCAGGACCAAATTCAGGGACAGAATCTTTGGAGACGACTGCCATTTTATAGTAACGTTGACCTGGGTCAGATTCGAGTGTGGTGGCTTTAACTAAGAGTACAACGTGAACTTGACGTGAACTAATGGTGGTTGGACGATAAACAGTATCGCCATCTTGGAAAACGATGACAACTATATCATTACCAATGTGACGTTTTCTTTCAAGTTGTTGTTTATCTTTTTCATTGAATGGTAACATACATGATACATGATACATAACTTCGTTATTATTCCAACGTTGATATATTGAGTGTGATCCTGTTGTGCCAGTACGAACATCAAGACCTGCTCTGAAATGTTGCCATCCTTCTAATGGTACACGTTCACCAATAAAATCTAAAAACTCTTCAAATTCTGGACTTGTTTTAACATTTGAAAACATTTCATCCTCTTTATTTTGTCCCTCTTGAGCATATAAAATTCCAAATTTAAATCCTTTAATTGTTTGTTTCTCTTCGAGATTCATAAATGCTTGTGATACTCCGTTATCTGTAATTAATTTTAATCCATTATAATTGCCTATTGATTTTAATATATCATATGGACTTGGACCTGTTCTAAATATTCTTCTCCACCATGATGCTTTAATATTTTCGATTGGTATTTTAACTCTTTGATTACCCTATTTAATAAAAAAATTAAAAAAAATATAAAAAAATTAATATATTTTTGGAGGGAATAAAAATGGGGGGTGAATTGATATGATAATAACGTACTGCTTGTGTTCTGACTAATGCTAAATAATTTTTTCCTTCTTTATCTGTTACAATCGAAATACCTATTGGTCCATTTGGTGATGATGGTGGTGATAAAAAGTTATAATGTTCTAAAAAAAAAAACAAATTAATATTTATAATATAAAAGTTTTTTTTTTTTTTTTTTTAACTACATACGAATATTTAAAAAGTTTTCTCTGTAATAAATTGAATCATTGTCTGAAAGATCAAATACACCTTCTAATAAATTTGGAACATTGCAATCAAAAACTTGAGCTGGTTCTGGACCATTACCTTCAATTAAATATCCTACGGCTGGCGCAATCATTTTTATATATTTATTATTTGATTTTTATAGAGTAATTTTTACAGATATTAAATTGCTTATTATTATAATTTGTTGATCCTGTTTTCTGATTATTATCTATACAGTATAAATTTTAGCAATTCCCAGTTTTTTGGTTTAATTTGTGGGTGTGTTTGTTTGAATTTAAATAAATAACTAATATTATACTAAATTGAATATAATATTTTAAAATTTTAAGTTTCTGTGACTTGACTGTTGTTAAGTTGTAGTTGCTGTTTGAATTTTTGATATTCTTCTACCTTATACATAAATATATATAATTTTTATTGTTGAAAGATTATATATATATAATATTGAGATATTTTTTTTAAAATGAGGGTGTTATACAAATATATATGAAAAAAAGGATTATTATCTAAAATTAGTATGTATGCACACTATATAAACTAATATTATTACTATTATTTTGTGTTATTTTATGAGATATTTTGTTATTTTTGATAAATAAACAAATTTTTTTTTTATATAATATTTTTTATTTATATCAAAAAAAAAAAAAAAAAAAAAAAAGGAAATGGAAAAAAGAAAAAAAAAAGGATAAAAACAACACAATTATATACAAATATATTATATATATGAGATATGATTCGTGGATGAATGTGTTATGTGATGGTGTGTTTTATTTATTGTTTTTTTTTGTTATAAAGAGTTTTTTTTTATTTTTAATTTTTAAAATTTTTTTTTTTTTTCAAAATAAAAGCAGTTTAGCCAAAAAAAATTTGAAAAAATTTAAAAAAAAATTTTTATTTTTTTTTTATTTTTTTTTATTTTTTTTTTTTTATTTTAAAATTAAAATTTTTTTTTTTATATATATAGTCCAATGATTGACAATCACAATATTTTGATTGGCTGGGTGGGGCTTTTTTTCATTCAAAGATTTTAAAAAAAAAAAAAAAAAAAAAACAATAAATAAAAATAAAATAAACAAATTTTTACTATATTATTATTATCATTATAAGTGATTTATGATGTAGGGTAATATGATTTTTTTTTAGTTTTTGTTTTTCTTTGTGTTTGATTATAAATTACACAAATTAAAGCACAAAAGTGATGCTGTTTTTTTTTTTTTTTAAGAATAATTTACCTTTAAAAAAAAAATAATAAAAACCTCTTTTTAACTTGACCTGCTTCTTTTTATATATTATATTTTTTTTTTTTCTTTTCTTCAATTTGTTCGTTTTTATCTATCCTGTTAAATATTTTTTTTTTTTTTATTTTTAATTTTACTATATTACAATTATATTATTACAAACATATATACACTAAAAGGTTATTTTTTTTTTTTTATCCAAAGTAAAGAAAAAGAAGTTAGTTTTTTTTTTTTTTTTTTTTTTATTATCAATTTTAAAACAAAACTATAAAAAATAATAAATGAGGAAAGAGATATGTGAAATTAAAATTTTTAAAAAAAAAATTAAAAGTGATTAAATGGAATGAATTGATTTTTTTTTTTTTATAAAATATTATTAATGATAAAAACAAAAAAAAAAATGATTTAATAAATATATATATATAGTAAGTAAATTTAAGTATTATATTTTTTACTTTATATTAAAAAAACAAACAAAAAAAAAAAAAAAAATAAAATAAAATTTTTGATATAAAAAAAAAAAGAAAATAAAAAATGATATTAAAAACAAATAAAAAATAATAAAAAATTATTGATTGTTATTGTGGGTAAATAAATGTTATAATCGCAGTCACCAAATGTTAACTTAACTGTTCGTATACATGTAATTTATTTTTTAATGTGTATCATATTATTATTAATATTGGTGGTTGTTTTATTTAAATTTTTATTTATTTTTTAAAAAAAATTTAAATAAAAAACAGACACACACATACACACACACACACAAAAGACACAGACATAAACACACACACTGTTACATTTCTATATTACATAGTATATTTAATTATTTTTAATTATTTTATTTAATTTATTTATTTATTTAATTATTTATTTATTTATTTGTTTATTTATTTATTTATTTTTTTATAAAAAAAATATGTAATATGTTAACACACATAAACATACAATTGAAAATAATAATTTATATATTTATTTAAATGAAAAGAGGTTAATAATAAAAAACTAAATTATAGATTGATAAAAATTATACATTAATATTTATAATTATGTTTATTTTATAATAGTATTTATTGGTTTGGTTTAGTTTGATTTGATTTAAATTGGTTTGATTTGATTTGGTTTGGTTTGGTTTGGTTATTGTTTTCTTGCTTTATTATTTTAAAAATATATAATAGCTTAAAAGTATAGTTTTAAATATATTTTACAAGGTTATTTTTTATCAAATATATTTATATTTACAGTTATTAAAAGGTATAGTTTAAAAACAAAATAAAAGGTGAACAAAACCTATTTTTTTTTATTTTTTTTTTTTTTTTATTATAATTATTTTTATTTTAATTAATTTTAATATTTCATCAAAATCAAAATCAAAATAATAATATTAAAAAAATGAATAATATTTAAAAAAAAAGAGATCTGAACCTGATTTTAAGGGTGATCTCTTTTCTTGTTTTTCATTAGTGGGTGAAAAACAAGAAAATTTTTAAATTAAAATTTTTAATATAAATTATTTTTATAATATCAATTTTATTTTATTTAAATTTAAAGTAATGATGATTTATATAGTTTGGACATTTCTAATTTAAAATTTTTACACATTATAAAAAGTCAACCAAAGAGAGACGATAAGATTATGAATATGAGGAAGAGTTATAATTATAAAAAAATTTTAGATCTTTGGTCTATTTTTTTATGACTATGCCTATGGGCACAAAAATTGAGGTTCAATCTATTTAAACATTTATAACTACACATTTTTATATAAAGTATTTTTTTTAAAAAAAAGTTAAAATAAAACTTATTTTATATTTTTTAAAATTTTTTTTTTTTTTTACCGAATTTTATTTTTTCCCATAATACCTCAGACTGAGTTTTTTAAATAAATGGTTTTTTTATGTGTAATTTTCTTTTAGGTTTATGGAGAGTGAAGAAATGAGACATCTTTATTATAAAGAAAGGTGACTATCCTTGTCATTCATTCAAATCTGACTCCTTTTGCTTTACCTCAACCTTTTATAAATAAAAAAATAATAAAAAAAATAAAATAAAGTTGATGTGTTATTGTTTACACTTTAATATATTTTTTTATAAAACATAGAGAACTTTTTTTTTTTTTTTTTTATCTTTTGTTTTTTATTTTTATTTTTTTAGGGTTGATTAGTAATATTTCTTTTTTAATCTAAATATTCAATTTAAGAATAAAGTTATAATATGATTAATAATCATTTGATTTATTTGTTTTATTAATTAATTTTATTTTATTTTGAAAAACTATAAATTGAATTATTTTTTTTGAAATTATTTATTTATATCAAAAATTTATATTTTAAAATAGTATTTTAATAAATAGTTAAAACAAATATTTCTAAACAAAATTATTTTTTTAATTTAATTAAACAATGAAATTCATTTTTATTTTATTAGGTTTATTATTAAGTGTTGCAGTATCATCTGCATCATTATATCCATGTGGTCCACATAGTTGCCCACCAAACCAAGTATGTCGTCAAATTGATAGTGTTTGCAATTGTATTCCAATCAATGATTGTCATGAAGTTACATTGACCTTCAAATTTATTGGCTCCTGGAAAGATGGTTCACGTAATGATAAAGTATATTCCCAATATGATGTTATCATCACCAATAATTTGAACCGTGACATTAAAAATATCTACATTGGCAGTGACTACACTCTTAGACTTCGTGATGGTACTTCAATTTGGAATGTTGTACGTTTACCAAATGGAGTTTTAACTCTTCCATCTTACCAACCATCCATCAATTCTAATGCACAATACACTTTTGGTTTCATTATTGAAGGTACTCAACGTCCAAATTTACAAGTTCTTTCTGTTACATTTTAAAAAAATGTGATTTGAAAAAAAAAAAAAAAAAAACAATAAATAGTAAAAAAATTGTTTTTTCAAATAATAGTTTTTATTAATAAATAAAATCGATTATTTCATTAAAAAAAAAGAAATACTAATAGCCATTTATTTGAAATTATACACACACACAAATTTATTTTTTTTTACTTTTTTCAAAAAAATTAATTATTTTTTTATTTTTTTTTTCATTTTAAAATTTTTTTATTTTTTTAATTTTCATTTTTTAATATTAAATAACATACAATGAACAGTCAAATATTTAAAATTATAAATAAAAATAACCTTATCAAAACTATAAATAATTTTAATAAATGTTATTATTCAACATCAATTAAAAAACCATCAAGTTTTAATAAATCACAAAATATATTCGATAAACCATTAAGAAGAGTATTTTTTAATGTACCAGGCAGCGATAGAAGAAAAATTGACAAAGCCATTGCATTATCAGATAAAATCGACTCAATTGTATTGGATATAGAAGATGGTGTAGCAATTAATAAAAAAGAAGAAGCTAGAGAAATGATTAAGAAATCTGTAGTCGAAGATTCATTTGGTAAAGCAGAATTATTGGTTAGAGTTAATAGTGTCGATAGTGGTTTACTCGAAGCTGACATTGATATGATTGCAAAGATACCAACCTATATCGATGGCATTGTCATTCCAAAAGTAGAGCATCCATACCATTTACATTATATAACATTATTACTCAGAGAGAAATGTGGTGATAAGAATGCCGCCAATTTAAAGTTTATGGCATGTGTCGAATCAGCAATCAGCGTTATCAATTTAAAGGATATTTGTAATTATAGTTTAGGTACCGATACACCATCACAATTAAATGCATTAATATTTGCCTCAGAGGACTATTGTGCAGATACTGGTATCACTCGTACTCCTTCCGCCACCGAGTTGTTATATGCTCGTAGTAGCGTAGTTAATCATGCTGTAGCTCATGGTTTACAGGCTATCGATATGGTTTGCATAAACTATAAAGATCAAGAAGCTCTTAAAAAAGAAACACTTGAAGGTGTCCACTTGGGTTTCCACGGTAAGCAAGCTATTCATCCAAATCAAATCGAAATCATCAACGATTGTTTTAGACCATCATTAGAAAAATTCAGATTTGCATCTAAAATCGTAGAAGAGAACGAAATTCATCAATCACAAGGCAAAGGTGCTTTCGAAATTGATGGTAAGATGATTGATATGCCAATGGTAAAATGGGCTAAAAAAGTATTATCAATTGAAACATTTTATCCACCAAGAGAAGAAGAAGAAGATCAATAAAAATAACAATATTTAATTTACCAATTTTAAATTTTTTTTTTTATATTTTAAATTTTTATTTATTTATTTTTTAAAATCTTGTTTAAAAATAAATTCATTGATTAATGAATTTTTATAGGTTGAATTCTTTTTACAAGAGTTTTCGCATGTATAAATTGATAAAACACCAAAATCAATGTCTATTGTACTCATAAGTTGTTGATCCATACCAAGGAAATAAAGTAATGGAGGAAGAATTTGGAATTCAAATTTACGATTACCACCACAATTTTCGCAACATGGAACTTCTTGGGGATTTTGTTTATCTGTTTCTGAAACCCAAACAATTGGGTAATTTGGATCTCTGCAATATCTTAATACTTGATCTTGGTCCTTTGCTAAAATACGTCTAAAGTAAAGTAATTGTTTATCTTTGATATTTAAAAAGGTTTCGTCGTTGAAGCCACCACTTTTACCAGTTTCGCCTACATAATCTTCAAAGTCTTTAATTGTATCTGGATCGTTGGTTGTAATTTCCTTGGTGATCATTAAGTCTTTACATTGGCTCATCTTAACAACATTTCCATGTTCATCGATTTCAACATCATCTGCATCATCATCTTCATGCTCTTCCTCGTCGTCCTCATCATCTTGGTCTGCACCACTGGCACCACTTGATGATCCATAATTATGATACATTGGGAAATCAAGTAATTCCATTGTTTCGTTTATAAGTTCAAACTCTTTAAAAAGGAAATCTACTTGTTTTTTACTTGGTAATTTATCTGATGGTGTGTCTGGTTTCTCTTTTAATATTTTACATTGTTCACGATGTCCTAAATCCCAATCGGCTTGCTGATGCTCTTTGCAACAATAATTTACTTTTTGACAACCTGCACATTTTGATTTTGAATGTAAACCACAAAACTCACATGTGGTTTGTCTATTTACTAAATATTTCTCTTCGCTGATACTATAACCTTCCTCATATTTTCTTTCTTCTGCATCCTCTGGATAGTATTCGTTAACTTGTTCAAGTTGTGATCTAATTGCTTTATAATAATTACAACCACCATTTTGACAACAAAATATAAATACTGAACGATGATGGCACTCTTTCTTTTCATCCCATGGTGCATAAATTTGTAATAAAAATGACATTTGTTTTGAACATTTTTCACATAATAACTCCTCTCTTTTTGGTATATTACCTAAATCTAACCATGCCTTTAATATTGAATAAATATTAATATATTAAATTAATTATTATATCTATTGCTATAAATTTTATTTTATACTTACTGGTTTACCACCAATTTTATTTGGGAAATAATTACTTGTTAATTCATCTTTATTAATTGGTTCCTCTAAAAAACCCAATACAACATCCATTTATTTATTATTTTTTTTTGTTAGTAACACAAAAATATATTCGTTCGTTTGTTAATATTACGAAAAAAATTTTAAAAAAAATTTTTTAAAAAAAAAAATTTTATTTTTTAATTTTATTTTTTTTCTGTTTATTTTTTAACTGTAACTATCATTATCTATTTGATTTCCTTTACTGTTTTTATTATTTATTTTATTATTCCAAATAAATATGGTAAAATAAATAATAAAAGCAGTAAAGGAAATAGATAGAAATAATGACAAAAAACTATAAAAATAATATTTACAACCACACTACCAGTTTTTTATGCATACCTAGTTGTAAAACAACAGTTTTATTTTTTTTAATATATGTCTCTTTTATTATAATAATTTTTTTTTTTTTTGATATCAAATCAACATGGTTTATATATTATTATTTTAAAAAAAATCTAAAAAAAATTAATTTATTTTGAAAATATTTAAAATAAAAAAAAATTAATAAAAAAAATTATTTTTTTTTCAAAAAATAAATTAAATATTTTAAAAAAAAAAAAAAAAAAAAAATAATTTCACAATTTTCCTAACATAAATATAAAAGAAATAAATAAAAAACTTTATAGTTTATACACTTCTTTTTCGATAATTTATAATTATTTGTGTTTCATTATACCCCACACAATCAAAATCTATTTTTTTTTTTTTATTAATTTTATTTTTATTTTTTTAAATTTAATTTAATTTTATTTGTATTTTTGTATTTTTTTTTTAATTTTTTAAAATTAATACTTCTCTTTTCGAATTACACACATACACCACATATATTAGCAAATAATTGTTTTTATTCATACATAGAACAACAGAAAGAAAATGGATAGTAGTTTAGCAGATAAATCACAAGGTGAAATTATAGAAGAGCTTCAAAGACAGTTAGTAGTTGAAAAAAATAGAAATAAAACTTTAACTGAAGAGATTAAGCATCTTAGGGAACAACATGCTAGAATTGTAAGTATTTTTTTAAAACCATCACAACTTATTATTATTTATTTATTAATTAATTAATTTTTTTTTTTTTTTTAACATTTAGCAAATTGTTACTGAAAATGAAGAAGAATATATTACAAATAAATTTATGAAATATTTAAATCAATTAAAAAAAGAAAAAGAAGAACTTGCCCTTAAAGTAGAACAAGAAGAAGAGTACCTAACCAATACATTACAGAAAAAAATGTTAGCAGTAAGTATAAACTAAATAATATTATTTAATATACAATGGTATTAATGTCATTATATTTTTTAGATAATGAAAGAAAAGGTCGATCTTGAAAATCAATTAGAGCAAGAGGAGGAATTTATTGTTAATAAATTACAAAAGCAAATTCAAGAAGTTATGAAAGATAAAAAGTAAGTTTGTTTGTAATAGTTATAATAATAGCAAAAATTAATCATTTTATTTATTTTATTATTATTATTATTATTATTTAGGGTTTTAGAAAAAAGATTAGAAAATGAAATAAATGATCATAAATATTTATTAAAGTTAGAAGATGAAGTGATCGAATTAAGAGATAAAATTAAAGAATTGGAGAAAGAACAAGGTGAAGGTATTGCAAAGAAAGAGGATATTGATGCATTAAAAGCTGAAAACTTTGTACTTGGTCAAAAAATTATTAGGGAACAAGAAAAACTTTCAAAAGTTAATTCTGAAAATACTAGATTAATGTCAAATTTAGAAATTGATGACGAAAGGTAAAAACAAATATATAGCCATCACAAAAAAAAAAGTATATTAACTCTTTTTTTTTTTATAATTTATATAGAAACTTTAATAAATCTAAAAGAAATAGAAGTATTTCATTTCCAAATGAAAGATTAGCATCTTCAAACTCATCAATATCATCAGCATCATCATCTTCTTCATCTATTTCATCTTTAGCAAACAATATTAATACATCACCAACTATCACCACCAGCAGTAGTTGCAGCAGCACATGCAGCAGTAGTAATAATAGCAAAATAGTTGTAAACTCTGTACCAATCACCAGATCAAGATCATCATCATCAAATTCAAATCCATGCTTAGTTAGTAAACTCTTAAAGGAAGGTTGGATGAAGAGAAAATTCCCAGAGGGAAAATTGGAAAAAAGATTCTATGAAATCTCAACTGATGGTGAATTAAAGGAATATATAGACGATGCCAAACAATTATTGGTCCAAAGTATTGATCTCGATACTGTATCAAAAGTTGATATCGTTGCCGATCCACAACACAACGGATATAGCGATTTAGAAATTCACATCTCTCATAGTTCAAAACCAGAAATAGTTATCCTTTCAAACTATACAGAAGAAATTAACGATTGGAAACTTTTAATTTCAGATTTAATACCATCTCCAAAGCATCATTAGTCAATAAAATAAATAATAACAATAACAATAATGACAAAATATAAAAATACAATTTTCATCATTTTTATAATCAAATTATATAACCAAAGATTATATAGCCTGTATCTTTAAAAATTATAAAAAAAATAAATACAAGATTAATTATTTTAAAATTTTAATTTTTTTATTTAATAAGTTTAAAAAAAATGATTTTATTTATATAACACCTCATATATTTTAAGTTTGTCACTAGACTTTTGTGTTAAATATTTATATGCCCTATCGATATATTCATTATTATTATTATTATTATCATTATTATTATTATTTTTTAAATAAAAATTATAAAGGTATTTAAATATTTTTGCAATTATGATTTGTTTATCTAAACTAGCGATTGTTACTGTTTGGTCAAATTTGAAGAAAAAGGAATTTAAAATAAAACTTTGATAATATTTGGAGAGAATTTTATATTTTTCTATATCTATTAAATTTTTAAATTTGGAGACTGTGAAATTATAAAATGATTCTTTATCTGTTGGTTCTGATATTATATATCTATGATTCTCATAAATATAATTTATAATTTCTATATTAGATTGGTTAAATAATGTTGAATATTCTATTTTTTTCAAATCGTCATAATTGTTTAAAATAAATTGAATAAAAGAGAAGTTGGGGCTATCAGGGTCCATCGAAAATTCTAAAACCTTGTTAATATCAAATGGTTGTTGTCTGTTATTTTTGATTTGAATTAGTCTTGAAAGTTCTTGGACATCATCTGATACTGTAACAAATAAATCAATATCAATATCAATTTGTGGCTCCTTTTCCATTAAATTTAATATATAGCCAATTTCGTTTAAAGAAACTAAAAGTCTATAGAATTTGTTGAGGTATCCATTTGATGATTTTTGAAGTAAAAATTTGATTATCATTGAAAATAACTTCTCCACCGTAGAGTCTGTGATACATTTAATTGTAAAAGTATCTATTATTGAGTTAATTATTGTTCTTGGGGTTGATCTAAATGCTAAACTTACAAATGGATCACCTGATAAAAATTTTGAAAAAGATATTATATTTAGTGCCGAATAAGAAGGAAATAATTGCATAGCAAGTGTTGTTAGAAGTACCGTTGAAAGCTTATTTGATTTCGAATGCAAAGCAGATATAGTGAAGATAAATGAGTGATTATCATATTTCATTGAAAACTTGTCGTATAATTGATTCATACTAATAATCGAATAAATACTAAAGTTTCTATCGGTGCAATGTAGCATCCTATTATAAATATATTTGAACAAAGGTGATAATGATTGGTGGAGCTTTGTATCTATATGTGTGAATAGAAATTGGGCGAAGCTGTAGTCTATATCAAATGAAGCGGATCCATTTCGGCTTTCTTTGCGATTTTCATTAAGCAATTGAATAATTTCTTCACTAATTTCTGTTATTAAAGGCCCGCTTGGTTTTGATACTGAAAAATTATCTATAAGAACCTTTATAAAAAAACCAGCTTTGTCTGGTTGTAATCTCTCTGAATGTGAAAGATATAAAAGATTGGTTGCTATCTTTAATGTATCTTTTGCTGATATTTGATTTATTTTTGATATCTCTCTTCTGAGATGTTCCTCTTCGCTACCTCCTAGATCCAAGATCCTTTTGAAAAAATAGATAAAAGATGAAAGCACTTTGGACTTTAATATTGGTGAAAAGTTCTTATAGTCAGACTCACTTAAATATTCTAACAATGAGCAAACCAAACTAAGGTCCGTTGATTTAAAACTGTGTTCCATGCCATCATCCATAAAAGTGTCCTTTGAAGTTCTATTGATATATTTCAGTGTATCCAAATCACAATTATAAATTGATTTAATAAATGTATTTGAATAAATTGTGGACTTTGGTATTTGAGGTAACTTTTTTCTAAAATAATCTAGTAACTCTAGTGTTTCATATGTGATTATATTGAAATTTAAAATGAAAATTGAATTGTTTTTAATGAAATAGTCAATTTCTGAATTTTCTTTAAAATGAATTAAAAAATCTTTGATATGGTCTTGATATAACTGGTTATTGTTTTTTGTAAAGTTTATTAAACCACTATTATTACTATTACTGATGTTATTTGTTATATTGGAAGATGATAATGGTGAAGCCATATTTATTTTTTTTAAAATATTGTCGATATACCATTGGATTATTTTGAAAGGTAAGGCTATTTTAATTTTTTTTGGATTTAAAACTAAATTTTGTCTAAAAACACCCTTGACTAAAAGAATTGAATCTAAAGTTTTTACATTCAGTTGAACCCATAGGGATGATTTTAAAATAACTTTATCTGATGTTATAATGTTATTGTTATTATTATTTGTATTAATATTACTAGATTTGTTACTATTAGCTGATGTTGGAAGTGGTATTGCTGATTTGTTAGTTGGGCTGTTATGATTATTAAATTGAGAATAATATAAACTTAAGAATTCTGGTATTCTTTCTTGGTTTTTTAGAATGACTTCAACTATATGGCTTTCCTCTATTACACTATTGATATGATATTTAGTTAGCCCGGTATCAATGAATTCCTCTTGAAAATCTTCTTTTTCTTCTTTTTCTTTTTCTTTTATGAGTTGCTCTTGCTTCTTTAGAAGGTATTTAAAACAATTTACACTAAACACTAATAAAATTATTAGTAAAAGAAATGCAATAATTTATATATTGGTTATGACTAAATATAAAACTCTTACCTTTAAATGTATATGACAATACTAAATTATTATTTAAATCTTCTATTGGGTCATCATATTCTAAAAGATATTGAAAATATAAAAAGGTTGATTGAGACTCCTCGACCAAAATTCTTTTTAGTTGTTTCTTTACAGTATATTCATCAACACCACTATTAATTGACTCTAAAGCTGAGGTGATTTTAGACTCTACTTGGTTTGATAAATCATAAAACTCCTCCTCCTCTTTTTTGGATGGCCCATGAGTCTCCATATCATAAACACTAATTTCAATATTTTGAGTATCCTTTTTATTTTTACTGCAGAGTTTAAAAAAAATATCTAGATAAAATTTCAACTCTTTGACTGATCTATCTTTATTACCATCATAGATTTTTAAGAGCATTTCAAATTTGTTTAACTCTATAGCGCCAACACAGCAAAATTCGTTTAATAATCTATACTGGAAATCTATATCACTGAAAATGTTGATAAATTCTTTGAATGCTATTGGTCTGTAATCAATTTGTTGATTGGTGTGATTATTTTTTGATTTGATTTTTTTATTTGGTCTTATTGATAGAGATGATGATTTATTATTTTCCAAATACATTGAAACTTGTGGATGGTTAAAAAATAATTGAACCATATCTTGCTTGTCAGTAATCTTACTATTATAGGTTATACGATAAACCGCATCTGATAAAACATGATTATCTATTACTATTCTATAATTTGTTAGCTGATTTTTTGGATCTAAAACGAATTTAAAAACATCTTGGCTGGAATTCAAAACACTGTAAATTTTCAAAGGACCAAGAGAATCTTTGGGAAACTGATGAAGGATGATACCCAATGCTGTAACATTGCTCTCTTCAATTGCCATTTTTAATAGATCAAATGGAGCTACCTCCTCCTCCTTTTCTTTTATAAACAATGTAAGTAATTCTTTTTCGTACCATTTATTGCAATCTTTTATTAATGCTGTAATTGAGAGCCTGTCCAACTGTAAATATTCTTTTCCTTTTAATTTTGAATAAAGCAGTGAATATAATTTTTTTTCAGTTATAAAATCTAGTTTATATATATTTTTAAATTTAATTTTTCTGATTTCATTTGTTTCTAAAAAATTTATAATTTTATTAAATAGAAATTTATTATGAAAAACTTTAAAAAACAAATCCTCATGATTTTCCATTTTATAATACAAATAATAAATATATATATAATGTGCAAAAAAAAAAATAAAAAACAAATTTGTGTGTGAAGTGTAAAAAAATAAAAAATTTAAAAAATAAATTAAATTTTTTTTTATTTTTAAAAAAAAAATTTTAAAAGAAATTAATTAATTCACAGAAATATTAAAAAAAAAAAGGGCAACTTACATAATAATTCAATTATAATAAATAAATCTTTGTTTGGTAAAAATAAAAAAAATTACCAAAATAAAATTTTATGTTCTCAAAAATATAATTAAAAAAAAAAAAAGTAAATTAAAAGAAAGAGCGAAAGGAAAAGTGTGAAAAAGTAGGCGAAAAAAAGGTGAAGTTTGAAATGGAATATATAAAAAATAAAGGTTATTGAGGTTTTGTTTTGACTGGTTGTGTTTTTATCATAATGTTTTTGTGAGTGTGTGATTTTTAATCGGTAATGGAATATTTATTAAAGTCTAGATTTTTTTTTTTGTTTTTAAGGGGGGAGGGGGAGGGGTGACAAACAATCAAAAATGATCGTAAGTTTTAAATTTATTTAACTTTTTTTTTTTTTCTTTTTTTTTGATTTGATTTGGTTCTATTATAAACTGGATGTTGTTGCTGATATTATTATTACTACTAAACTATTATTATAATATTTTCTAAAAAAAAACTGATGTTTACTATTAATTTTTGAATTTAAAAAATCTCCAAATAAAAACCAATGCAATAAATTCTATTGATATGATGATTGATGGAATATTGAATTTTTAAAATAACTATTGATATTGTACAAGGAAGTTGTTGGTGATGTTACTGATATTGTAGTTTGGATGTTGTTTTTTTTTTTTTTTTTTTTTTTTGGTTGTTTTATAAATTTAAAAAATTGACCAAGTTGACATGACGAAATCTCTAAACCGTTTTTAAACTACTTTGATAAATTATGAATGTGAATTCGATATTTATCATACCGCAAGTGATACTAAAATTAATCTTTTAACATAAAAGATTTTTAATATCTGGGGTAACACAAGTAATTGGTTTGAGAGTTAAGCCATCATTCTTTTGTTGATAGGACTCTTCATTATAGGCTCTACATTGAATTGGATCAATGGTTTTCTTATTATTATTGTTGTTGAAAACAAAATTAACACCGTTGTTGTTGTTGCTGCTGCTGCCGCTATTGTTTTCATTATTATTGATAATAAGATTGAAGTGGTGATTTGATTTCTTGGCGTTGTGATGGCTGCTACTACCTTCATTATCGGATGAGTTTGGTGTAAGTGAGAAGTTATCAAATCTATGCTTCTTGATTGAATTGAAGCCAAATGAGTAAGGTGATGAGCTTGAAGAATCACTATCGGGATGTTGATCATCGCAACAAGAAGAACTATCCTCACTATTTCTCTTTTTGGAAACCTTTGAAAGATTTCTAATGATTTCTTCTTCAACCTCTTGATATGATGGAGATGAAGTTGGTGAAGTTTGAGAACTACTACAAGCGGCTGGGCTATCTTTTGAAATTGAAAGATATAGTCCCTCTCTTGGGCTTATAGAAGATGATGATTGATATGAGGCTTTAGAAGCCAACATTCTTGGTGATAACTTGCTCATGGAGTATGAGTTCATTTCTTCACGATGGCTTGTTGGGTACTTAAGTTGTTGTTGTTGTTGATGATGATGGTGTGATGGTGATTGTGGTGGGTGGAATTGTGATGGTTGTTGGTAATGGTTTTGTGGTGATGGCGGTTGTTGACTATGATGATGATGAGCTGATCCACCATGGTGATTATGATGAATTGGGGCTGAGTGGGCAACATGTTGATATTGTTGGGATTGCTGTGAACCATATCTATGCTCACCCATTTGATTACTGTGATTGTTATAAACAGCATTATTATAATGATTTGGTGAATAATGTTGTGGATAGGAGAGAGGTGATGATGGAGGGCTTTGATTATTATGATATTGATTGTGATATTGTTGTTGCATTATATATGGTTGTTGATTTTGTTGTTGTTGTATTATGTATTGTTGATTTTGTTGCATATAAGATGATTGTCTTTGTTGCATCATATATTGTTGATTTTGTTGTTGATTTTGTGGGATATAAGGTGGTTGTCTTTGTTGTTGTTGATTACCATATTGTTGTTTATTTGATGGTGATGGAGGTTGTTGTGGTTGTTGGTTATTATTTGCTAGATGATGGTGATAATGATTAGGTTGGGTGGTATAGAAACTTGGTGGCTTTGGTGAAGATTTATTTGATTTCTTTTGTAAAATAAAAATTGTGTCCATATTTCTGGTGAATGACAAGTTTGCAGCCATTAAGTTATTCTCAATATCTCTAAGAGAAGTTCCTAATCTTTCATGGTTATGAGCGATCCATTCTGATAATGCAATATTGACCAAGTCAATATGATTTAATGCAACCAAACCATGTAAAGGTGATACACCACTATTAGCACTATTACTATTATTTGAACCACTATTATTTAAACCATTATTACTACTACTATGAATATTGATGTTACCAATACTAACACTGGTACTATTATTATTATTATTATTATTATTATTATTATTATTATTATTATTATTATTATTATTATTATTATTATTATTGTTATTATTATTACCACTAAAAGAATTACTATTTGGTGAAGATGGTATTGAATCACTTGAAGAATTTATGGATGAAGGTGTACTTTGATTTTCTGTATTATATTGAGTAGTTGCCCAATTGATAAAATGTAATGAACTTAATCTTGCTTTTGATTTTTCATTGATTAAAAGACGATAACCTTCATGTTTTTTAGTGAGACGATTAAATCTACCACGAAGTGTTGAAAGATTAACTTGAAATAATGTAGCTAAAGTTCTATCTGGGAAATAAATTGGATCACCTGCCTTATTGCAAAAATATTGAACTGTTGATATTTCATGAGTTTTACTAACTACAATTTCATACTCTTGAACAAATAAATCTTTTGTATCATTATCGTCTATAGGAATACCATTATCCGAACCTGATAATTGGGTGTTTGTTTGTTGTTGTTGTTGTATAGGTGTTGTTGAGGATGTCATTTGTAAGTGGTGGTGCTTTTAATTTGGATATTGTGTGGGGGGTATAATGTAAAAAAAAAAGAAAATAATTTATTTTCTCTTTTTCTTTTTTTTTTTGTTAATTAATTTGATTAAATTGAT